>NC_090655.1:233069648-233369648 GCF_040937935.1 Hyperolius riggenbachi
GTGTTATTCAGTACGAGCTTTTCTGTGATCAGGAAGCAGGCAGGACATGACGACACAATTGGCTTCATAGAAGACAGAAAAACATGGAACCTGCCATGAGCTGTCAGGAGCATCAATCTCTGCATATACTATATAAAAATTCTGGCTGATGGTGTAATGGTTAAGGGCTCTGCCTCTGACACAGGAGACCAGGGTTCGAATCTCGGCTCTGCCTGTTCAGTAAGCCAGCACTAATTCAGTAGGAGACCTTTGGCAAGTCTCCCTTACACTGCTACTGCCAATAGAGCACGCCCTAGTGGCTGCTGCTCTGCTCTGGCGCTTTGAGTCCGCAAGGAGAAAAGCGCAATATAAATGTTATTTGTCTTGTCTTGTCTTGTCTTGTCTACAAACGTGGACAGTGAAATGCATATGTAATGTAAGTACAGCTAATCTTTAGCTACTGATATATGTGTTTATTTTCTCTGAGACCTTATACCTAACAGCTCCTCTTTAAAGATAGTTCATACTTTATTTTGAGAGCTATGAAAAATGGAAAGTGAATGAACCTTTATAAAAGGAGAGAGGGAAGTCTCTGGATACTCCAGAGTCTTCCTCTGTCCTCCGCCTCCGGCCCCATTCCAGCACCATCTCCGCACAAAAAACGGTCAACAAATGTTTGTCGACGGCTCGCACATGCTCAGTAGCACCGATTTGTTTAAGCTTCTGTCGAAAAAGCCGAGCCCAATAAGGTCTGTGCTACTGAGCATGTGTGAACCATCTGCACAGTAACACAGAGGCGATCAGGCTTGGCTCTTTCCGCCACAGCCCGAGCGAGTCCATGCTACAGCACAGGCGCAGTGTGGCCGCCCTTTGGGGAGGATCCAGAGTCTTGGGCATGAGTCTACATTAGGGAACCCAGCAGAAATCCTCATAGGGAAATTCAGCTAATGTGATTGGTGGATGGCACCCTCTCCAATTGCTAGGTTTCCAATAAGTTATAGTAAACAACACCCACACTATTCGGCCAACCACAATGCAATGTGCTGTAGAGGGTACTGTGATTGGAGAACTGCTCTCTATGAGGTTTTCTGATGGGTCCCCTAAAGTAGACTAGCACCGAGGCTTCTTCCTCCTCCCATGTAAGTATCTAAAATCATGGTTTGCAAACCAGACAAGTTTTCTTTAATATCTTGAAAACTATAACAGATAGAACTGTGATTTTTCAGCAAACCCGGCACTAACCAACCATACAATTTACATGTCTGTTCACTGTTGTATGGGGGCTGGGTGATCTTTTGACCTTTTTAAAAAATATTTAATGTCTCAAAACTATACAGTAGAATACCTTTATAGAAAGCTCCAAGGGACCTTTACTATCAGAAGTTTATTATATCAGGATTCGTCATACACTGTATTCATACAGGCACATAGTCGATACCTGGGGACTGAGTTTACTATGTCAGAGTTTACTATAAGGAGCTTCTGCTTTAATAGATAGAACAGTGATTTTTGTAGCACTAACTTGCACAAACCCCTTCTCTTTAAACTTATTTAATTATTACTGTAAAGATGTGCTGTCAACAATAATCAATGGCACGTTGTAGGGGCACCACTAGAGAGCTGGCAAACAGGCTACAATGGTTATCTATAGTTAATATATAGCTAATGGGATCTAAACTAAAAAAAAAAAAAAAAAGAAATCAGATACTTACCTAAGGAGGTGGAAGGCTCTGGGTCCTAATGAGCCTTTCCTCTCCTCTCCCGGTACTCTCAATCAGGCGGCAGCTGCTTCAATTAAATCCCCAGCCGCGGGGGACTCCGGAAGTTTTTGGGAGCAGAGTCCTCCTGAAGACAGACGGCTCCATACTGCGCACGCACGAGTACGCAAGAGAGGGCGCTCGCACGTGTACAGTATGGAGCACTCGGGCTCTCAAAGACTTTCAGACGTCACCTACGTCTGGCGGAAGTAGCAGTATTTTACCAATTTAGTCAAATACTGCTCCCAGGGACAGCGCTGCACTGAGGGCATCGGGAGAGGAGGGGGAAGGCTCATTAGGACACAGAGCCCTCCCTCTCCTTAGGTAAGTATCTGGCTTTTTATTTTAACCCTCGGTTCCCATTCACTTTAAAGGGGAACTGAAGTAAGAGGTATACGGAGGCTGCCATATGTATTTCCTTTTAATCAATACCAGTTGCCTGGCAGCCCTGCTGGTCTATTTCTCTGTAGTAGTATCTGCATAACACCAGAAACAAGCATGCAGCTAGTCTTGTCAGATCTGACTTTAAAGTCTGAAACACCAGATCTGCTGCATGCTTGTTCTGGGGCTATGGCTAATAGTATTAGAGGCAATGCTGCCAGGCAACTGGTATTGATTAAAAGGAAATAAATATGGCAGCCTCCGTATACCTCTTACTTCAGTTCCCCTTTAAGAAGAATGATCAGGCCAGTAAAAGATATGCAATGACCTCCTCCGTAACAAACTATGCCCACCCCAGAATCTGTTCCACTCAATACTATAATTAGATAACACAATAATCACACAATTACCTCTTCTGCCACTTCTAGCAACGTCTCCTCACTACGCTTCCCGTCCCTCACTTCACTTCCTGACTTTGTGCTCAATGCTTCCTGATTGTGCGTTCCATCTTGGTTAAGGCGAGATCGCCATCTTGTGGTGAATAGGCTAACTACAACCTCTATTATTGGAATAATCGGCACCGACATATTTATCATTATTTATGATAATTATTAATTACAATTCTCTTTATCTATTAATCACTAAAACCTAATCTACAGCCTCATCACCAGTGATATGCACATTACAGAACTTGAAGCAAAGCACATTTTACCTACAAAACACAAGTTGCACTATGTGTGCAACACGCACTATGGGGTTGATTGATTCACTAACAGAAATAGTGCGAGTAAGGGCCAGTGCACACCAAAAAGCGTTAGCGTAATCGCAATTTCGCAAACACTTTTTGAAGTGGTTTTCCTAAGGCGATTCATGTGCCTAGCGATTTTTTTCTAATCATGCCTAGCATTTTTTGGATCGTTTTGGTGTAGCGATTTTCATTTTTGTTACAGTACAGCTGTAACTGAACTGCTTTTGTAACAAAAACTATTGGAGAGGCTTACCTTTCTGAGGTGCTTTATGTCAGCTCATTACACTTTTTTGACACTTGATTTGGCATTTCCGCATTGGAATTTGGAAATACAAGTGCGGTAGGCGGATTTTTGTGGAAATTTCTGCTGACTTTAACATTAATTATCTCAAAAACAACAATTTTCTAAACATTTGGTGTTTCTAGCTTTGCTATTAACCTCTAAAGTCGGCGGCAATTGACTAATGTAAATGCAGAAAATCTGCATTACCGATATGTTGTATGCCGCCGACTTTGGAGGTTAATAGCAAAGCTCCCATAGGTGCCAGAAACACCACATTTTTAGGGTATGTTAAGCAGAAGAGAAAGAACAAGAGGAAAAAAATTCAAATAGACCTAGTAGTTTTTGAGAAAATCGATGTTAAAGTCAGCAGAAAATCCGCATCGGAATGCGGAAATCGGTAGTGGTAATCAGCAATGGCGAAATGCAGATTTTCTGCGGAACGGAAATTGTCAATTCCGATCATCCGTAGACTTTGGTCAGGGAATAGAGATGCAAGTTTCTGACTTGCTGGTCATGATCACGTGCTAAAGCAGAATGTGACCACAGCCAATCACAGCTTTGCAAATCTATCAGCTAATCAAACAAATCACAATCTTCTCCATGAGTTCTTCTAGACATGACCATCAATACTTGTAGTCAGGAAGCTATCACTCCAAAAAGCAGACCTCAGTCCGTCAGCATATGGCTAATATCGCCCTTAAGTTGGCATAAATTACTCCATTTTTTTTGTAGCATCGATATCTGGCAGATTCGATCCCAATGTTCAAATTTGCCAGAGATTGATGCTGCAACGTGAATGCCTGATGATAATTTGAATTATCTTCTGAGCAAAATCTAACGATCCGGCATGCTAGGAAGATATTTCTAAAAAAGGCTCCATCAGTTGGGCAGCAATGTTGATCTCCACGGCCTCGTGATCATGGGTAACCCGTGATCACAAGCTGTTTTTTCTGATCATGAGGTCGGATTCTGAATTCATGATCGCCTCTCGATCACGGATTCAGTTTCGAATGCACTCATGATCTTGGTCCAAATTTAGCCGTGATCACGGCCGTGATTATAACCTGAAAACCCGCCAACTTTAGCGGTTAATAGCAAAGCCCCCTTACATGATATAAACACCAAATTTGCAGGATATGTTACGTAGAACAGTGGGAACAAGGGGGAAAAGACCTTATAGTTTGAGAAAATTGATTTTAAAGTTTCAAAGGAAAATAGTATAATTTAAATGCGGTATGACACTAAATGTATTTACTGCATTTACATGTATTCTTTTTTCCTTTGAAATTTCCTTTGAAACTTTAAAATCGATTTTCTCAAAAACTATAAGGTCCTATTGAAAAAAAAAATTTTTTTAAGTTGAAGCCACTGATCACCTTTATAATCCATGCAATTTTGGTGATTGTAGCTAGTGTTGATCGAACAGTGTTCGCCACTGTTCGTTATTCCCCAAATATCGGGGTGTTCGGGTTCGGCAGCACTATGCGGTGCTCGGCTGCGCTGTTCGGGGGGGGGGGGGGGGGGTTGGGGGGCTGGAAGGGACGCAGCATGAGGAGAGAGCTATGGCCACAGTAGGCGGGGAGGGGGGAGACGGTCCCCCCCTCCCTCACCTCGGGGCTCTCCCCTCTAGCTTAAAAAAGTGTGTGGTTGGCAGCGGCGGGCAGCATGCAGATACATACCTTCCGTGCGTTCCACCGCATACTCCTCGCTCTAGCGTCTGACGCAACTTCCGGTTTACCGGAAGTTGCGTCAGACGCTAGAGTGAGGAGTATCTGTGGAACGCACGGAAGGTATGTATCTGCCCACTGCTGCCCACCACACACTTTAAGCTGGAGGGGAGCACAGAGGGTAGAACCCCGAGGTGAGGGAGGGGGGGGGGGGGCGTCCCCCTCCCCGCCAACAGTGGCCATGGCTCTCCCCCCATGCTGCGACCCCTCCAGCAGGCAAGCTGCTCGGGTCCCCATTGACAGGCTCAGTGTTTGGCCGAATATGCCGAACATCTGGACGATGTTCGGCCGAGCCGACCCGAATATCTGGGTGTTCGATCATCACTAATTGTAGCATGTATGGGGGCTTTGCTATTAAAGTTAAAGTCAAATCCGTGATCACGGATTCAACATGTAATCAGGACTAAAATCCGAGTTGAATTCAGAGCGCCAGATCAAAGCCAGATCACAATCACGGCGTATCCGGATTTCGATTCTGCCGTGGCCGGATTTACTCAAATTCGTGATTGGGGGGTATCTGAGCAGTAGTAGGTGCGTTTGACGACTGATGGACCTAAGTGCAACATGTACACTCTCAGATCCCACCCCCCTTTGTGAGTGTGGATGCAGTGCTTAAGCCACCTGACCGCTGGTGTGCTCCTTCCTGTATCTCTTGTCTTCTCTTCTTTGCCTCCAGGCGCCTTTATCATGTGACCTGGTGGCATGTACAAGGTCACACACGTGCTATCAGTTTGAGGAGTACATGTGCCCCCGTAGATGATGAGTAAAGAACACACAGGACACTGGAGCAGGCGCGCCAGCAGATAGGTGAGCTGCTCCGCATCCACACTCACCATGGCCCAGGAGGCACACAATACATTGGGGAGACCTGGGGGTCAGACAGGCAGAGGTAAGGTAGATTTGCAATAGATTTCATGCTGAAAATCGATTGGAAATGTGTGTTCAGTGTGTGGGCAGCTTATACAGTAGATCCCTTCTCTGATTAGGTTATATCAGAGAGGGATCTATTTTATGGTTGCTCAGGCGACCATTGAGTAATGTATGGCCACTTAAACACAGTTAGGGTGGCCATGCATCTGTCGATTTGGTGGCCACCGATCATCCGATTCGATAATTATTATTGAATCAGATTAAAATCAGTGTCGTCAAGAGCATGCTCGATTGACAATTCAACCAATTTTGGGACATCTCAGGCTAAAGGGCTTGATCGGGTGCATGGCGGTAATTGTGTGCGATAATTGCGAACCTTGAATGAGATAGAAACATCTGGCCGTTGTCCCAAAAATATTTTGCGTGCCCCCTGGTGCCCATGCATTTATACTTTACCTGTCACACCGTAGTCCATGTCCGCCGTACTTTGGCACCCCATGTGACTACTGGCTTATTGCACATGGTGCATGTGTGATATCACATATGTGCCCCGTGGGAAATAACAGCGGTAGTTATATAGGATGCCAATGTGAAAGTATGGTAAATACTTGGGGGACAGCGTGCATGGGCACCGGGCATAAAATATTAGGGGGGACAGTGGATACTGTGTCACAAGGCCAATTCCTGAAAGATTTCATGCTGAAATCGATGGGGAATTGGCTTGCAGTGTATGGGCAGCCAACAGATCTCTTGATCAGATTCAATAGACAGAGATCTGTGTCTTGGTCGAATCTGCCCATACATCGCTAGTCAGCTAAGTTTCCCCACTATGAGCCCCACAGGCCAGAAGATCTGGAGAGACAAATCTTATGTCACAGGCTAGAGTATCAGTTCAAAGCTTCGGGTCCTGGCAGGTTTACAAAGGAAATCGCCGCCAGAAGACTTGGGCACAGGATACAGCCGGTATATGGCTTGTCCTGCTGCTGCACATGTCCCAGTGGCGTTAATTACTATTCCCCCTCCAGGTCCACGTGGATGGTGGAGAATGATGTAATTTGGTTGTCAGCTATTGCTGGCAACCAAATTACAGTGTTTTAAAAGTAACTTCACCTCCTTCTTCTGATGACGCCGTTACTCACTGTGCGCCGCTATAGCTATAATTCCTATTACGGTCTATGGTGGAGCCGGCTGCACCCAAATCTCCTGCGCAAGATTCCTTATGTTCACCTGGCAGGCACCAGGGACACAGCTTAAATGATCCACATTCTCCTCCAACGTGTAAAGACAAACATGACACCTCTGATTGCATTACAAGGAATGTTAACAGGTTTATTGAGAAGCGAGATATACAGCATATAAAGAGAGGGGAAATAAAGAGATAAGAGATGTACATGTGGGGCACCAGCTAAAGGTGGGAGGTGCTTCCTGAGCATCTTATGGGCTCAGCATGTAAGCAGTGACATAAAAGTCAGATGTGATTATACTGTATCAATTAAGAGGCACCACTAATTGTACAGCCTAAACTAACTGCTGAGGTTTTTATGACTCTTGTACCACAAACAGGCTGTCCGATAATAGTCCGATTCCCGGCAACAGCTGGAGCCAATCACAGTACATACAGAGAATGGGAGGACTGTTCTAGGAAGGCATTGTCCTCCTGGGCCTCTCTAATTCCTTTAACAGGGGCTATTTGAGGTCCATCTGCATATGTCACTTCCGTGTGGCTTCCTCTTCACTAAGGAGTTACTCCCATGAACATAACCTGCCCTACTTTAGTGACAGGGCAACAGTTTGAGGGAGGTGGAGATGAAAAGGTTATGTTCTTAAGAATCAGAGTGGAAGCCACATTATCATTACCAGCTGAATGTCAGTGCAGCCTGGCAGTCTTTATCAGATCCCCTCAATCTTAAAGCATTTACCTCTACCTTGCCCAGCAGTCAAAAATAGCCTATCTCTCCAGTAAGTCATAGGTGGCTCCTAATGTCTCCCAACAAGCCTAAGTGACTCCCAGTATGAGGTGGTGCTGATGAGCTCCTGACATGGCCCAGAAAGAAGAGAACAGCATTATGAAATAACACATTTTATTCAACATATTCCCTCAAAACTGATTCACTTGGTACAGCATAGTTGCAGTTTTTCTAGACTGTTCAAATGAAAGTCCTTTGGTTGGGCCTCAAACCAGCTTTCAGCAAGATTTGCAACATAAATGCCCTTCAGGTGTTTCTTCAAGTTAAGTCAAGACAAGACAGATAATAGTCCGAAGGGGCAAGGTCAGGTGAGCAAGAGGGATGGTGGACCAATTGGAAACCCAGGGTGTTCAATTTAGCAGCCACAACATTGGCCATGTGCACAGATGCATTGTCCTGCAAAAAAGTATCTCTTTGGTCAACTTTACATGGTGTTTCTTCTTAATTGGCTCCTTCAGCTGGTCCAGGAGGTTAGCATAAAACTATCCAGTGACACTACCATCTGTGTCCCAGAAAATGGACACCATAACTTTTTGGCCAATTTCTAGGGTTGGAACATTTGCCGCTGGGTCCCACTTGGCACCATTCCTTTGACTGTTTCTTAGTTTCAAGATCTTTGGCTGCTTCAACACGTTTCTTCTTCTGATGACTATTCAAACATTTTGGCACTAACTTCGCTGAAAGCTTGTGCCTGTCCAGGATAGTGGTGAAAATAAATCCCAACATGCTCCTGTAAGAAGTCCAGCATCTGGGCTATCTTTTTACTGATATTTGTCAGTCCTCAATAATCAGCTCATGGACAGCATTGCAGGTTGCCAGGTCAGTTGAGGTTGGGGGGCACCCACTGTGGGGCTCATCTTCAACAATAAAATGCTAAGTCTTGAAACAAGATATCCAGGTTCTGACAGTGCTGTAGGAAGGACACTTCTCCATGGTTTGGGACATCTCAGTGTGAATATCCTTTGCTTACTTTCCCTGGAAAAATTAAAACTTCATGATGGCCCATAAATTTGTCAACATGAAACCTGGTTGTGCCTCTGCCATGATAGCTTCTCACTCAAGGAAAAAAAAAGTTTTAACAATCACAGACACCTGATATTTGTACAGTTGCATATTAAGATATTAGGCTGTCCAATCTCCCACACTACTTTTACTACTTCATCTAAATGGGGGCGAAACTTATCAGCACTCTCTTCAATTAGCCAGCAGTCACAGATGACCCAAATATCTGCCTGTACTCATCAGTGGCTGCCTATATCTTCCAAGATGTATAGATAGTCCCCAATATTTACCAGCATTTATAGGTGGTCCCCAGTATCAGCCAGCAGCCATAGGTCCCACCACCAACATCTACCAGAAGTCAGAGATGACCCATAATATCTGCCAGCAGTCATAGGGATCTCCAATATCTGCCAGGAGTCACAAGCAGCCACCAACATTAGTCAGCAGTCATAGACGGCTCCCAACATCTGTCAGCAGGCATAGTCAGTACACAATATGGGACTGCAGTCATAAATAACTTCCAATATCTACAGTCACTGGTGGCCAAAATCTCTGTTAGAGTCCTTCTGTCAGTAGATAGCAAATTCTACAAAGCTGAAGACATACAGTGGGGTAAACTTTGAAGGTTTACACATTCTAGGGGATAAGACAAAACTACGCAGGAAATGCACTTGAGTACTGAAAAGCTGAGGCGCTGCAACATTGTTATGCTTTATGTAACACTTATGGCACCAATAACTTTTTTCAACACTCCTGTGCAAGATGGTGATGGGGATAAGGGACTGTAATGATCTGCTCAGCTGTCTGCACGGGCAGACAGCTGTTTGTCCATTCTTTAGGTCTGAGTGCTGCAGGTCTCTGGAAAAGTTGCTCTGCTACTGAGGAATTTGCATACACTTGTCATGCAAATTGCCTAGCTGCCTCCTTTGATGGCTTGCAGTATAAATACCTTGTGCTTCCAGAATTCCTTGCTGGTCATGATGGTTTGTTCTCGCTAACACCTGGAGTGTCAGGTTTCCGCTGTCGTGTGTTCACCGTCGCTGGGTGGTGACTAGATTGGTGGACATCCATCTCTGTGCTTATTCAGTCTTGTGTCGCTGTTAGCAATCGCCATCTCTTGCGATTGCTTTCCCACTTGGTCTTCACTGTTGTGTGTTTACCGTCGCTGGGTGGCGACTAGATTGGTGGACACACATACATTCTGTCTCTGTGCTCTCTCTCTTTAAGGGCTATCTTGCCCTGCATTGCTTCTACTCGTACAATTCCCGTCTGGCATATGTGGCAGTACAGAGAGGTTTGTTCCTCTGTTCTCCACAGCTCCATCTGTCGGCAGGAATTCCCCTCTACAGGTGCATTGCACCGCAGCTGAGTTCTGTCAAATTATATGCTTGTGGAGGATTTCCGCAGTGTCGGCGCGCATCCTGTGCGCTGACCACGGAGATAATTCCACAATCGTTACAGGGACACTTGGTTGTGTTTTCCCCTAAGATAAATAGTCTCAGCCCTCTCCTGATACAGAGACAGGCTGCCCCCAGCAAATCAGATCCCCAGCCACAGCTGGAGACCATCACAATATTCACAGAGTCAAGGCCATATGGGATGTAGAACAAGGCCAGAAGCCCTCTATACAGACTGTGGTTGCAAGAGTACCTGTCTGTGGTACAAAAAGCTTTAGCACTACAGGCATTATACGATGTTATAAAACACAATGGAGAACTACAAATTACAGTTTACCTTTTCAAATGTAATCACCTTACACCCTTAAAAGGAACCTGAAGTGAGAGGGATATGGAGACTGCCATATTTATTTCCTTTAAAGTAATACCACTTGCCTGGTTCTCCTGCTGATCATCTGCCTCTAATACTTTTAGCCATAGCCCCTGAACAAGCATGCAGCAGATCAGGGGTTTCTGACATTTTTGTCAGATCTGACGAGATTAGCTGCATGCTTGTTTCTGGTGTTAGTCAGACACTACTGAAGCCAAATAGCCCAGCAGGGCTGCCAGGAAACTGGCAGTGTTTAAAAGGAAATAAATATGTCAGCCACCATATGCCTTTCACTTCAGGTTCCATTTAAGGATTAAATGTTCCTCCTGCTGGAAATATGCAGCAGCTAGAGGTTTCCTCCAGGTCAGTTTAGGAGTACCATATTTCATTCTACTTTTATTTCAGGGTCCCAGACACCCTGTCCTCCAGGAGATCTCCAATATGTGTCCAAATGTGATTTATGCCATTTCACACACTGACCGGTGAATTCTCTTATGTGTGATCTCTGTCCAAAGGGTTTCCCACACTCAGGACAGGAATAGGACTTCTCACCAGAGTGACTTCTGCAACATATAAAAACATCTGACTTCCACTGAAAATATTTCCCACACTCAAATCAAGAATAAGATGTGTCAACCAAGTGAAGTGTTTCATGTAAGCGAAGATGAAAATCGAACGCAAAGCTTTTTCCACATTTTGTACAGGAATAAGGCTGCTGGGCTGTGTGAGCCTTCTTGTGTCTGACAAGGCTTGATTTCTGTACAAAACACTTCCCACACTCATTACATGTATACGGCCTCTCACCCGTGTGAATTCTTTGATGTATGACAAGGTGGGAATTGTTGTTGAAACATTTCCCACACTCAGAACATGAACATGTCTTTTCCCCAGTGTGAGATCTCCTATGCCTGGCAAGGCCCGATTTACATGAAAAGCTTTTCCCACACTCAGAACATGAAAATGGCTTCTCCCCTGTGTGAGATCTCTCATGTCTAACAACCTGTGATTTACTTATAAACCGTTTCCCACACTCAGGACAAGAATAGGGCTTCTCACCTGTGTGACACCTCTTGTGCACGACAAGATGTGATCTACGCCCAAAACATTTTCCACACTCGGCACATGAATACGGTTTCTCCCCTGTGTGAGATCTCTGATGTATGGTAAGCTGCGAGTTCTGTATGAACCATTTCCCACACTCCTTACATGTATACACTTTCTTTGTTGTCTGAGAGCATCGATGCACATCAAGATAATCTTTACTTTGGAACATATTCCCACAGTCATCGCAGGAATACGGCTTTTCTTCAGTGTGAGTTGCTTGATGTCTGACAAGGAATGACTTCTGATTAAACCATTTCCCACATTCAGAGCAGGTAAATCTCATTCCCTGCTGGGAACCACCACGAGACCCTCCAGGGTTACGGACATAGGGGAATCTGGGAGAGATACTTGGGATATTGGAGCTTCCTTCGGGAGAACTTCTCGTAATGACATCATCTTCCATTGTACAGTCTGGGGATACAGAGAGACGAGCCTCTGATGGGGTTTTGATGCCAGGACTCTGCGCTGCAAATAGAGAAAACATGATCACTTCTTGTTTCAGTCTCCTGGGGAGAGTAACCATTATCAGACAGAAGATAACATTCAACTTAATATACACTGTTTACTAACATCTGTCCTCCCATCCTTCTGTTGCCAATGATTCCAGCTCCTATTGTCCTCCTATTGTAGGAATTCAGTGGAGGGGGGGGGGGGGGGGACTGGAACAGACAATATTATTCTACTTATCTAGCTACTCTTGATTATAAGCTGTTTGGCCTACTGGAAAGTGTACAGTGGATGAAGGAGAAGGTGGGACATTCCCTTCCCTACTTTGACTGTGGGGGGGAGGGGGCATTCCATGCCATACTTCAAATGCGGAGGGGGTGGGGACATTCTATTCCCCACTTCAATGGAAGAGGGGGGGGGGGAATATTCCATTCCCCACTTCGCAGACTGCATCGGAAAAGTAAGGACAGTAGCCAGCATCAGTGTTGGAAGAGGAGGAGGAGGGAGTATTTCTGGGGGAAGCTATACAGGATATAAACAACACAGGCCACGCCAAGCAGTACAAAATGTAAATTCCACAAACATAGTCAAATAAATATATTACCGCATTTTCAGCCGAATATAAGACGCACCCAGGTTTAGATGGCAAAAACCAGGGAAAAATATATAATATATTTACTAAACCTGGTGCGTATATGTTCCAGAAGCCTCTCCCCCCCCCCCACCCCCCGATTGGTGTCCTCCTGTGTCCCCTTCTGTCCCCAGTGTGTCAGCTTTTGGCACGAGGTGTCCCCTCTTGTCCCCAGTAGAGTTGCAATGATATGAATATCCATGATATGATAATGTCTAAAAAAATATCACGGTATGATGGTATCACAGAATACAGTATTACACAATTAACATTACCCAGGCCTCCCCCTTACATTAACCTCTTGAGGACCACAGGCTTACACCCCACTAGTGACCAGGCAATTTTTTACAATTCAACACTGTGCAGTTTTAATAGTTTATTGAACTTAGCACCAAAATAAATATTACCCCTTTTTCTTGCCACCAAGAGAGCTATGGCTACATGGCACAGCACTATGGCAGGGATTAGATTGAGAGCCCATCCGAGAGACAGTTAACTGCCAGGCATGCACTAGATCGCAGCGCTGTACACAAATAAATTACCTCTTTTTCTTCAATTCAGCCTGCCAGCTCCGATCGCAGTCAGCAGGCTGATCGCAATGGCTTTTCGTGTCCCCTTGCAGGGAACGGGCGCTTGAGCGAGCGCTCGCTCCCTGCCAAATCTCGTCATGACACCAATCGGCGTTAGGTGGTCCTGGAGCAGCTACTCTGCGACTGCCCACTGGTGTTAAGCTGTGGCAGAGAAGTTAAACAATATGCCCCCTACACCAGTATGGTAGCCAGATGTGTCCCATTCACTCAGCATACATATGATTAAGCCTCTGAAGATTTGGGCGCAAGGTAAAGCTGTAAAACGGCTCACCCTGCTCCTGCAAAAAGTCCTGGTGGCATTAAATACTATTCCCCTACCCCCTCCAGGTCACCATGGATAGTGGCGACCTTCCTCCTTTCAAACCAAAAGGAGGAAGTGTGGTAGTCACGTGACTGTGAATTGGAATGCAGTGTAGGACACACGGTGGGATGGATTAACCCCCCTGGTGGTATGAAATGTGCGGCTGCGCAGCCGCGGGAGGGTTTTTTTCGCCTTTTTTTTTTTTTTTTAGCATGTAGCTAGCCTAGCGCTAGCTACATGCTTCCCCCCTCCCCGCGGCGTCCGCCCGTCCCCTCCAATCGCAGCCGGCGCCGCTTGCCCATAAGGAAATCCCGTTCTGATCGGGATTTCCTTGAGGGCTTCCCCCGTCGCCATGGCGACGAATGGAGTGACGTCACGACGTCACGGACGTC
Source organism: Hyperolius riggenbachi (assembly GCF_040937935.1). Classification (NCBI taxonomy): domain Eukaryota; kingdom Metazoa; phylum Chordata; class Amphibia; order Anura; family Hyperoliidae; genus Hyperolius; species Hyperolius riggenbachi. Next base: position 233,083,595 of record NC_090655.1, read on the forward strand.
GTGACGTCACAGGGAGTCCCGATCCACCCCATAGTGCAGCCTGGCGGCGATTGGCTAGGCTGTGCAAGGGGTATGCGGGGGGGGGCCTGTTTCCGCGGCGCATCGGCGGCGGGCGGCGGCATTCAGAGCAAACACGCAGCTAGCAAAGTGCTAGCTGCGTGTTTGAAAAAAAAATATGTAAATCGGCCCAGCAGGGCCTGAGCGGCACCCTCCGGCGGCTAACTCCGTGTCACACACGGGGTTACCGCCAAGGAGGTTAAAGCAGAAGACTCCTGGGTAAGTTTAACCCTCCCACACACCCCGCTCAGGTGTGCTTATTAACTGGATGAATTCCGAATAAAACCTATTCGGAATGTATCCATTGCTCATCACTAGCCAGGAATAGGTGCAGCTAGTATAGATAGCCAGGAATAGGTGTAGCCAGTAATAAGTGGCCACAGTATAGGTAGCCAGAAATATGTGTATCCAGTAATAGGTGGCTGCAGTATAGGCAGCCAGGAATATGTGCAGCCAGTAATAGGTGCCCGCAGTATAGGTAGCCAGGAATAGGTGCAGCCAGTATAGCTAGCCAGGAATAGGTGCCTGCAGTATAGAGAGCCAGGAATAGGTGAAGCCAGTATAGCTAGCCAGGAATAGGTGCCCACAGTATAGATAGTATAGTCAGGGATATAACAGAAAAAATAGGAAAACCCAAAAAATTGCAAATATATACTTTTTCTTTTAATGTTCCAAAAAGTGCAGAAAATTGGTATACAAAATCTTCAATCCAAACACATCACGTGGTAAAGTGCATATAAGGCAACAACATGGATTTGTTTCGGGTCAACGAGCCTTCTTCAGGCCTTTACAAATATAATGAACATCTGCATCTCATCTGGACAAAAACTAAGCCAGGAAAGACCACCAATCAAAAGATTATAAGCGAGACCGCATGGGAGCAGGACGTCCAGACCAGGTGGTGATTGCAATTTTTTGGTTTTCCTGTTTTTTCTGTTATATCCATGACTGTGCTATAGTGCTTGTGGTGGGAATTGTGGTTCGCCTACAGGCATTTTCTCTTTATTCTCCCATATACAATATTACCCACAGTATAGATAGCCAGGTGGAGGGGGATTGCAGCAGCAGGGTTTAACATATACTCACTTTGCAGAGGTCCTGCACGCATGCACTACTTACTTCTTTCTTATTCCCGTTTTTGCATTCCATCTCCTTGCAACAACTCCCAAGTAAGTAGCACACGCATGATGGATCAAGGCAAAGTGAGTATTTGTTTACACCCGCCGCTGTTCATGCACCCGGTGCTGCATCCCACCCTCACCGCTGCATCCCCCCTCCTCCGGGAAACCAGTAAAAACAAGATTACCATGCACGTCCACATGCATTACCATGCACAATCAAAATGGGGTACACCGCTATACCACGACAACCCTAGTGCCCAGGTGTCCCGCTGTGTCTGCTCAGGCCTTTCCCCGCTCCCTTTTCTGTGTCTTTGCTCCCCAGTGTACATGTAATGCAGTGTAGCAGCATGTCTTACCTTATCCGCCATGCCCGCAGGGATCGCCCACCTCTTGTGTGTGTGCACCAGTGTGTGTGTTTGTGTGTGCTTGCGCGTGTGCATGTCTGCATGTGTGGTGGAAGGGGGCTTTCAGTAGAGGGGCTTTTTAGCTCTTTTGACCCACTATGAAATTATTACCCATTTTATGTCTCTATGGATAAAAGCGGACCCAAACCAAACATTTTTTTAATTCAAAATATTTACTTGCACCACTCTGACACATATAAATATAAATAAACGCTCCTTCAAGCCTATGAGCATTTCAGTGCATGCGTTTCACCCTCCTCTTTGCATAACTAGGGTTATACAGGTGGCAGCCATTAGCAATTCCTCCGTTGCTGGACACCATCTACTCCACCAGTTTGCCGGATTATTTGCCAGCAATATGAAAGAAAGGGAGGGGTTTCTCCAATAAATGTAACATATTTTATATTTGTCATCAAAGCTGAAAAAAGGCTGTTATTTATTATTATAATTTAGAAAATTGATTTAATTTCTGAAATCTTGTATTTTTAGTGTGGGTCCACTTTAACTGGGTAATACCTCTACCTTACAGGTTCTATAATCCAGTCTTTCTGAACGCATGCCTAGATTTTCAGGGATATGGATTGATTTGCACGATTCAATGTAATGATGCATAGTGGGAGTAAACATGTACTCAGTATACATAAGATACGTAGTACCAAAGACTATTAAATATGTTCTCATTGGGTGAGGAAATTGTTGCAGTAAGCCAATAAGTAGGCAACAAAGATGCAAAAATGTAAATGTTTGGGAGAGGTGGGGTGTTTGCTACCGACCCTCCCCCCTCAATCTCCGCTTCTTCATAAGCATCATTTACAGCTTCTTCCTCACTTATTGCTTAAAGACAACTGAAGTGAGAGAGAAATAGAGGTTGCCATATGCATTTCCTTTTAAACAATGCAGATTGCCTGGCTGCCCTGCTGATCCTCTGCCTCTAATACCTTTAGCCATAAACCATGAACAAGCATGCAGATCAAATGATTGTGTTTGCTGCATGCTTGTTTCCGGTGTGTGATCCAGACACTACTAATGCATGAAAGATCAGCAGGGTTGCCAGGCAACTGGTATTGTTTAAAACTAAATAAATATGGCAGCTTCCATATCCCTCTCACTTCAGATATGCTTTAATGCCACCTGTACTGTACTCAACAGGCAAACAATTGTTAGTCAACTTGGTCTTTTGAATATCTAATCTTTATTACTTACCAGTGCATATCCCTGTAAAAATGTCTTCCTCCTTTGTTGACCTTGTCACTTCACCCTCCTCCATAGACTGCTGATCACGCCTCACAGATGCCTCTTCTTTGTCTTTAACTGTTCTCATCACATCACGATTCTCTATAGACTGCTGATCACCCCTCACATTCATCTCTTCTTCCTCCTCTTTCATTGCCCACATCACGTCAGACTTCTCTATAGACAGTTGGTCACTTCCCACACATATCTCTTCTTCTTCCTCTTTATATTTCCTCATAATGTCACCCTCCTTCATAAACTGCTGATCATGCCTCACATACATTTCCTCCTCCTCTTCTTCTTTAATCGGCCTCATCATGTCACCCTCCTCCATAGACCGTTGGTCACTCCTCACATATGTCTCTTCTTCTTCTTCCTTTTTAATTGTCCTCATGTCACCCTTCTCCGAAGAGATCTGATCACCCCTCACATACGTCTCTTCTTCTTCCGCTTTCAACTCCACTTTTACACCTGATAGCTCTTCTCCCTAAGAGCAAAACATGGGAGCGGATTTAAAATGTGAACATAGATAATAACAGAAGGAAATGATGTCATAAAGCTGGGAGTCTCTGGTGACCCTCAGACCCACATACCTGGGGGACAGTGGGAGCTTCCTGCGGACTATTGCCAGAATAAGGAGCCCCTGTGCTTCTCTCTGGAGGGTTCCTGTTACTGGATCCATCTGAAGGAAATACAAATGCTGACTGAATGCACTGTCTCTACAGCTAGTCAATGAGATGCAAATAATTCAAAGTTGATGCAGATGTTATGCTAATTTATAATGAAACAATTAAGTGCTGCAGCAGTCCATTTTCAAGCTGCATACATTTGCTTAGATATTAGGATAAAATCTGCATGAATTTGGAATTATTTACACCTCACTGACCATTCTTAACTGTCTCTATGTGTTTATCAGATAATGGAGGTCTAGGTAGGCATTCTATACTGCTCTCTCCTTTACAGGAAATGAAAGTCTCCTCTTACCCGCTGATGTGAGGGGCGGCTGATTCTCCATCGGGGCATCCTTGTGTTCTTCTAAGTACTCCTCCTCCTGCAGGGTGAGATACAGATGGTGAAAATGTGACACTTAAGTGGACCGGAACTCAGAACTGCCACCCTGCTCTAAATGATAAGCAACAGCATTACCTTTAAAGAAAAATATTTTTGTTAAAGCTGATACAAATCTTGCAATAAATGGGCAGTTAGTCTACTTCCTGCTTTCATGGAAGAAGAATTATTGTTAACATTCTGTGTTTACAAATGAGCTTATCTGCCATGGCAGTCAGGTGACACGGGTAGAGATCAAATTACAGCTTGTGATTAGGCATAAATGAGGGGGAATTAGACAGGCTAAATTCTCTAAATACATACAGGGCGCATTTCTCTATGTTTTCCTTCTGTCTTGTGCAAGAGTTCAGGTCCACTTTAAGATGACTTTTAAAGGGAAACCTAAACTGAGAAGGAAAATGTGCTGCTAAGCGGATATTAATTTGTCCTGCAGTGTGGGAAAGAATTCAGATGCTTTCTCCCTTTTCCCAAGTTCTTTCTCAGCAACTCAATCGGCAATTTTAGATGTAGGTAGGTGCGGTTTCCATGGAAATATATGAGCAGTGAGCGAGAAACACATCACCTGCTTTACCCAGATGAGAAGATCCTTGCACAGAATGTTGATTGGGCCACTGTGTTCTTCATTTTATTGAGAAATTAAAAAAAGAAAGAAGATGTAGCCTCCCCCATTACCATATTTCTTTCCCAAGACCCTTGTTTCCCATGCCTGTTGGTATGGCCAGGAGAAGCAGAGAATTTTCAGGGGGGCTAGCTGCAGTTTACTTCATCCCAATTAGTAGCTAATACCCACTTCTCATGATAAATATTTACCTTTACTCAAGTAGATTATCACGGAGGTCTGTATGGCTGATATTGTGGTGAAACCCCTCCCCCAGTGTGATGTCAGGACCTGGGTCCTGAAAGTTTCCTGTCTGTGAGCCTAGTTGCATTGTGGGAAATAACCACTGTTTTCAACTGCCAAGCAACCAGTATCTCCCTCGGTACATATGTAACCTATCGCTTCATTAGGTGTGTGGTTATAGAGTATGGCAGTTAGCGCTGTCTTTTTTTTAGGTCTGCCAGTAGTAAAGATGATGACGTGCAGGGTGATTGTGGATCAAACAGTATGAACAAATGTCATAGTGAATATCAATCATTTCTTGATCTCTCTTCTATTTATTAACTTCTCACTTTGCAATGTATTCATTTATTTTCCCCCTTTTCACTTAAGTTTCTCTTTAATCATATGTAGGGGTTGTTACCCCATCTCTCCAGCCCTGAGGTAGGGATGAGGTCCTTGATGTTGATGAGAGCTTTGCTGGAGAGGGGAAGGATTTCTGCCTCTCTTCAGCCCATACCTTCCCCATGTCATAAAACACACTGGCTGGTACAATACATGTGCTCTGCTCTGTACCTAAAGGTAGTTTGACTCAGTCATTCCAGTAATACCAGCCGGCCTGGAAGACTAGGGATAAAGAGTCCTGGGAAGTGAGGGTTTTCTAATAGAATAAAAAGAAGTGAAGAGAAGTTTTAGGAGAGAAATTAACAAAACAAAAAAAAAAAAAACTAAAACATTAAGCAGACTGTCATGTGAGGTGCCGAAGACAGCTCCACACTAGGCAACTCGCTCAGAAATGCATTCCTGATGTCTCTGCAACTTTGCAGAGACATCAGAAATGAGAAGCTGGGCAATAGAATCACACTGAGTGTAATCACACTGAAAGCATTTGCTGTCTAATAGTATCTCTTGGAAAGTCTAATAGTATGTAATGTGTCCAGGCCAGGTTTATAGAACCACCTGTGTTCAGCAAAAATATCTAGCCCAGAAGGATTAAACAGGCTTGTGAAGTCAATACGCAGACACATCCCCTGCTGTTAATGGATAATGGCCAAAATTCCCGGCACCACTCACCTCTTCTGCCAGCAACTCCATCATCTTCCAGGTGACCTTCAGAATCTTCTGCCTGTTTTTCCTCTTAGATGTAAGGGAGTGAGGGTGTGGCACAGTGACAGTCACATGATCGCCAGACTTCACTGGAATATAACTCTGCATGGAAAGACCAACAATAATGTCACATAATTCTCCCAGAATCCTCCTCATTTCTTCAGTCAGATATGTGTCATTAGTAAAGATAAGAATGATGCCATGTGACACTCCTTCCCCCCCAATCCCTATCACCTCTCTGGTCAGATGTGTGTTTTATTAGTAAAGATATGAGGTGTCATGTGACCTCCCAGAATCCTCATTGTCAGTAATATGTTTTCATAATGGAGAGAAGAATAAAATTATGTGGCCCCTGAAAATCCTCCTCACCTCTCCGGTCAGCAGGTAGATGATCTCCAAGGTGAGGTTGAATATCTTTTCAGTCAAATGACTCCAATCGTCATCCATCTTGATTGGTGTGGTCATGTGATCTGCACAGGATGCTCCTGTCCATTTATAAATGATAAAGGTAAGATAATCTGGGTTATAAATTGACAGTAGTACAACAACTAATACAAGGGACCTCCACCCCCCATTACTCCTATGGTACTCCCCTGGTATCCACCATTGCTGTCACTTGTGGGTGGTAGGGCCTCCACCTCCTCATTCATATAGTCGACTTCGACTCTTTGTGACCTTATGTACTTTTGCTTGCCCGAGGTGTCTATCAGTCACTGCCTCTTTCAGCTGTTGCATAGGCATATTCATAGCTTCACATATGCTGTCTACCCATATTAGCCTCTGCAGTCCCACTGACTAGCTTGTCTGCAGTTTCAATGCAATGTGGCGATTGCATAGAGTGTAGGGGCAACGGGCCCTAGGGGTAGTGCAGGGAACCATAAAAGTTGATTTATAGCTACCTATGTTGTAAGAAAAATTAACTTCTGGGGTGGGGTGAGGGCATTGTATACTGGGAGATAATGGCAAGGCATGGGGGGGAGGGGGGCACATACATAAATAGCAAACGTGCTACAATGGTTATCTGAAAGTCTCTTCTAAAACAAACTTTTCAAGGGGGATTGGGAAAGCGACAGATGTACTGGCTGTGGAGTTGGAGTAATTTGGGTACCTGAAGTCGGTGATTCATAAAACGGAGGAGTCGGAGCATTTTTGCACCATCTCCACAGACCTGGTAAGGAGTCGGAGTTGAGGAATCGGAGTCGGAACAATTCTGGGTACCTGGAGTCGGTGGTTTCATAAACTAAGGAGTCAAATTAATTTTGTACCGACTCCACAGCCCTGAGATATACTATGACCTCCTCTGTTACAAACTATCTCCAACCTCGGCTTCTGCATTGCTCCATATATAACAGGAATTATCATGCAATCATACAATTACCTCTTCTGCTGTCACTTCCAGCAACGTCTCCTCTTCACTACCCACTTCCTGTCTGTGTTACTTCATATCCTCTCTTTGTATTCATTTCTTCCTGATTATGCGTTCCACCCAGAAAGGTGTGTGATCTCCACCTTGCGGTGATTAGGCTAACTGCAGTGAAATAATCTGCACTTTTTTTATTTATTACCACCAAATTTACCCTTTGGTCATGGACAGACAGTCCAGATGATGCGAACAGTAGATAGCTCATGATTCAAAATATGTACTGAAGGTGAATAGTGTTAGAATTGTTTGAGATTTATATTGTGTAAACTGTAAATATTGTGTAGAGAGGTTGGTGGTTATATAGTAAGTGATTAAGTTCCGGAGCTAACAACAAGGGCATTTGTGTTTTCTTTAGCCATACGCTTGTAATAATAATAATAATAATTTCACAGTGAAATCCTCAATTACAATGCAAAATCGTAATGTGACATTTCAAACCATTGCAAAATTAGCTGCACACATAAATCGTAATTATAACGTGTATGGTTTTTTGCGACAATATATCCTCCTCATGTCAATAAACTTCAATTTGTTTGTGCAAAAAATGTGTTTTTTATGACTACATGTTCCTTGAATGTAAATTTGCATAACTTGTGATAATTAATTACACAATTACACAAAAACAAAATGATCTGCAAAATCTGCAAAACTGTGGATATAATCGTAACATCAAAAATGATGAGAAAATTCATGAAACAAAATTACCCATTGTGATCGGCACTATTTTTTTATGTTATTTCAGGGGAAAATATATATATTTTCATCAGTTGGTGTGGCATGGATATGATAGGGAAAACATTAAGTACATGTTTGCTTTGGATGAATTAATGATGATTTATTTTTGTATTAAAAAGCTTTATTGAGCAGATCAACAAATGTACAAAGTTTTTGAAAGCAGAACAAATAAAACATAAGGTATTAACATACCAACTTGGATGAATTAATGATGATTTAATATACATGTAATGTGTGTTGTGTAAATATGTATTGTATTGTAATAAATGAGTATGTATTAGTATGTATAAGTAAAGGTTGTGAACAGTAGTATGATGTAATATGTACAATGTAGTATGTGTCAGAAAAGCTAGTATTAAAGGACATTTGAAGCAAGATGGATATGCAGGCTGCCACATTTAGTTCTTCTTAAGCAATACCAGTTGCCTGGCTATCCTGCTGATCCTCTCAGGGCCGGGTTTGTACTCTTTACCACCCAAGGCCACTGTCACCAGCTTCCCCCTTTCAGTATAAGAAGTGAGATGACCCCTCCCCCTTCCCTCTAGTATAGGTAGCTGGATGACCCCCCTCGTATAGGAAGCCAGATGACCCCTCCCCCTTTCCCCCAGTATAGGTAGCCAGATGACTCCCTTAATCCCTCCTTTTCCCACCCACGTTTCAGTATAGGTAGCCAGCTCGCCTTCACACTGCAGCAGCTATCAGTGTCACTCATTTCTGTGCTCGTCTCCAGTGCAGAAGCTTCCTCTTCCTTTTCGTCCCCAATGCTGCTTAAGTCTATAGCCACCGGCCACGATGCAAACATATAGAAAAAATGCAGTTTACAATAAAGAAATTGAAACAATCAAAATTCCAAAAGGATGTTGCAGAATGGGACCTGAAAACAGCATTTGATCCCTCTCTTAGACCTAAACGGGGTCGGTCTAAATCGAGAAGAAGGGGAATTGGTAGTCGACCTAGACGCCCCACCCCAACCCCTAAAAATAATACACATCATGAAATTGAAAGCGAAGATGTCGAGGAGGAAGGGTGCTGACAGACAGGTAGCTTTTTTAGATCAGGAAGGGGAGGAAGAAGAAGAGGAGGAGGAAAGTGACGACCAGGACAAAGACAGAGGCTTAGGAAAAGAGACCAAAGAGAGAAGTCAGAAGGGAAGGGGAGCAAAGGCAAGACCAACAACACAGAAGGAAGAACTGAGGAGGGGGCGGAGTCAAAACAAATAGAAACAGGAAATTTGGGGGTGGATGTAGTTAATCTCTCTGATTTTCCCTTAGAGCCTCATCATATTTCCCTGCTTTCAAAGGGACTTACATTTGCCCCAGTACAAAAGGGTGATGAACTCACTATCTATAAGGACGTTCTCCTCTTTTTGAGGCGCGTCCTTTTGAAATTAACCTGCTGAGCGGTCTGGACGAGCTCAGCTCATCCAGTACCGCCGGAGCCTGCCGCTCAGGCCCTGCTGGGCCGATTTGGCTCAAATAAAAAGCAGCACACGCAGCCGGCACTTTGCCAGCCGCATGTGCTGCCTGATCGCTGCTGCAGTGCGGCGATCCGCCGCATGCAGCGGCGAAAGAGGGTCCCCCCAGCCTCCTGAGCCCAGCGTAGCCGGAACAAAAAGTTCCGGCCAGCGCTAAGGGCTGGATCGGAGGCGGCTGACGTCAGGACGTCGGCTGACGTCCATGACGTCACTCCGCTCGTCGCCATGGCGACGAGGTAAGCGAAACACGGAAGGCCGCTCATTGCGGCCTTCCGTGTTATTTCTGGCCGCCGGAGGCGATCAGAAGAACGCCTCCGGAGCGCCCTCTAGTGGGCTTTCATGCAGCCAACTTTCAGTTGGCTGCATGAAATAGTTTTTTTTTTATTAAAAAAAAAACCCTCCTGCAGCCTCCCTGGTGATCTTAATAGAACGCCAGGCAGGTTAATGTTTAAAGATAAAAATAAAAAATCTACAATGGAAGGTGAAGAAGCCCAATATGAATGTTTAAATTTGGAGGAAAGGGAGGCTCTGAGGGCACTGGAGAGTTTATGGAATGAAGGACATGTGGAAATTGAAATGGATAAAGATGAGACTGATATGACAGAGACTATAGGTGAGCCAGCACCTCATACCAAGCTCCGAAAAAAGTCAAAATTTATGCCCTCCCTAGGCTCAAATAAATATTTGTCTGTCTTCTTGGAGACTTTCGGTAAAGATTTGGAGACACTCAATTTGAACCCTAAGATTAAACAGAATCTAACTAGAGAGGAAAAATGGCATTACAGCAATTGAGAGATGCAAAAGGGATTGTTATAAAACCTAGTGACAAGGGGGGGGGATGTGGTCTTATGGCGTGAAGAGGATTATTTAGAAGAAATGCATCGACATCTAAACGATGAGAGGACATATAAAAATATGCCGCATGACCCATCCTGTACACCATTTCTGGTGTACAGGAGCCGCAGGGGGGCCTCCTGGTGGGGATCGATGTGGAGTCTCTCTACACGTCGATTCCCCACCAGGTGGGCCTAGAGGCTGCCTCCTTCTACCTTGAAGAGACCTACCCGACTATGACAGATCACAATTGTTTTGTACTAGACATGCTACGACTAGTACTGACCGAGAACTATTTCCTATTTGGGGGAAAGTTTTATCACCAGGTGGCTGGGAGCGGCATGTGCGCCGGCGTATGCATGTCTCCACCTGGGACTATGGGAGAGAAGAGACGTATACGTACTTGATGCGTTCCGTCGACACGTCGCTCTATGGATTAGATTCATAGACGATGTGCTGGTGGTGTGGAGGGGTAAAAAAGATGAATTGGATGAGTTTGTTGAGATGCTTAACAATAACGACAGAAATATTAGGCTGACCTATGTGTGTGATGAGCATGAGATCCCCTTTCTGGACCTGAAAATTGCGGTCGGAGATGGGGCTCTCACTAGCTCAACATACAGGAAGCCAACTGCAGGCAACACAATCCTCCATGCCACCAGCCATCATCCCAGCCACCTGGTGAGAAATATCCCGTATGGACAGTTCCTCCGTTTAAGGAGGAACTGTTCCAGTGAGGAGGAATTTAACAAAGAATCCCGTGAACTATATCTACGTCTAAGAGATCGGGGATACCCGCATAGGGTGCTGAGAAAAAGCTTGAGAAAAGCGAGAAATAGAGACCGGGAAACCCTCCTAGTACCTGGTAGAAGGTAGGGATCAAATACCCCAAGCAGGGAAAGGATTATCACTCAGTATGGATCTCACTGGGAAGCCGTGCGTGAATCTCTGTCAAAAGCCTGGCCTATCCTTTTGGCATCTCCTGACATTGCAGAAATTGTAGGCCCCTCCCCCATAATGACGGCTAGGAGAGCAAGGAATTTAAAAGATCAACTTGTCTCCTCTGAATTTAAAAATACAAAGCAAAGTGAAGAAAGGAAAACCTGACTAGCAGCTACCCCACCATCAAAGGGTATGCATAGGTGTGGGAGGTGTAAGGTTTGCTCCTATGTCCATAAAACAAAAACTTTCTGGGATTCAAAACAAGAAAAAACAATTTAAGATTGGAGCTTTTATGAATTGTGAGACCACAAGGGTGGTGTATATGGTGACCTGCCCCTGTGGTCTTCACTATTTTGGCATGACAACTAGGATGTTTAAAACTAGAATCCTTGAACATATATCGAATGTAGGTAACAAAAATGATGAATGTAAAGGCCCCTTGAGGGAACATTATCAACAATTTCATGGAGGGAAGTTCAAGGGGAGCCTGGTTAAAGTTGTGGCTTCAGTAACAAAAGGGATGAGAAAAGTCAACATAGAGAGGGAGCTCCTGCGTTTGGAGACTATGTGGATTTATAAATTGGGCACCTTGCACCACATGGCCTCAACTCCGAAATCAATTTTTCGGTATATCTGGACCCATATGAGTAGTGCACATTGGGATATGGGTGGTGCCGGTAGATGAATTGAAATCAAATTTAATTTTAAATTAAAACCTAAAATCTTACTAAGACTGGCTCTGTTTATTGGTGGCAATTTGCCCTGTTGTCCCCTTTGTGGTAATTAGTACAGATATAAGATTGGGGCTTCTCCTATGACCAGTGTGCACTGCCTGTGTGGTTTGTACCTTGTACATTGTATTTGCTATGCACATGTTGAACATATGTAACATCGGTGTGTATGAGTAAATATCTGGATATGAGGGGAAGACTTCTCTTGACTTTGATGTTTGAATCCCTGTAGAGGTCCTTTAACTGCAGTGCTGGAATGACACTGGAATATATAAGTTATAAGTTATAAAGAGTTGAACTGGCTGTAAATAAAACAGCGTTATTTGAAGTTTGGGCTAAGATTCCAGCAACAAAGATGTCGCCTGTAGATGTGTCAGGTGACTTCAGCTGGAGTATAAGGGTAAAAGCCACCCTCCCCTACCTTAAGCCACACCCTGAGGAAGCCCATTGGGCGAAACATGTCGGTGGGAGGAGCTACATGAGGCCGGCCTCGCCCATCGCTTCAAACCCACGCCGCTTCTAAGTTTGATCCCCGCGGGAGCGCTGATACACAGGCGCGTGCGGGTAGATCAATCACGCCAGCCGCCGCTGACAGGACTGTGCAAGCCGTGAGCCATCTGAGCTCTGAAGGTACTGCATACCCTTAGGGAAGTATCGGAGACAGGGTTATGGTAACCCCCTGAGTGAGGCTGGTAACTATTGCAGACTGAACATTTCGTTCATACAATCTATTGCAAAGTATTGTCACGCTTAAGCTACTAAATGCTTTTTGCACAGAGGCTTTCTAACCCAGCATGATGAACTATGCATTATAAAGCCGGAATGATGTAAGGCTGGAACTGGGCTGCCTAACTAACGCACAAATAACGCTGTGGGACTGTTAGTGCAAGCAATTAAAAGCTATAATCAGTGCTTTTCCCTCATTGGTCTTTCAAGTCTGGAGAATTTTAGTATGCCCTAAGCAATAGTATTTGATCATCATCCGCAATTAACTCAGAGCTTTGATGACTGTTATTGGTGAACCAAATTGCCTGCTAAAGGAATGACTGGCGTGTATGTATGTATGTATGAAGTGGATATGGATGCGAGGGCATGCCGTGATATCTCAGGAGCTCCTACTGTGTTTTTAATGGTTTTATTATAGTGGAGTTGAAACACACTCCTGATTGATTTGTTCACAATAAAGAGATTTTTTTTGATATTGGCAAGTGAGGCTTGGTATAACTCTTTTCTTTGTAGTGGTGGTTCTAGTATACTGATCTTTTGAGTTTAAGGCCCACACATACCTGAAGATACTGCTGGGAAAGTGCAATTATACACGGTCAGCTGATCTTTAACTATATTGCCACTAGGAGACCAGAATTTTTGTATTACGATGCAAACGTGCACAGAAAGCAAGGTGGCTGCTGCACAGGCAGCTAGCTAGCAGCAGAGTACCGCAGTCAGACACATGCCTGATCTCCCTGCATTGCAGCATTTGCAGGCTTGCAAAAGCTGCACCAGTTTAGCCTTCTGCTTTGGTGCCCTTGCTCTTGTGGTGCCCTAGGCCATGGCCTAGGAGGCCTTGGCCTAAATCCGGCCCTGGATCCTCTGCCTCTAATACTATTAGCCATAGACCCTGAACAAGCATGCAGAAGATCAGGTGTTTCTGACATTATTGTCAGATCTGGCAACATTAGCTGCACGCTTGTTTCTGGTGTTATTCAGGCAATGCAGTCAAGTAGATCAACAGGGCTGCCAGGCAACTAGTATTGTTTAAATTGAAATAAATATGGCAGCCTTCATATTCTACTCACTACTATTGTCCTTTAAAGGAAACCTAAACTGAGAAGGAGATGGATTTTTCCTTTTAAAATAATATCAGTTGTCTGATTCTCCTGCTGATACTGTGTCTTTAATACTGTAACCCTCTAAAAGAGGGTCACAAGATTTTGCTAATGTATTTCTGTGTGTGTAGTGACTTTAGCTTAGGCTAAATTTCGCCTTAGAGGTTAGCCTAGTGGAAGCGATGAAATGGTCGCATAGACTGTTGCCAGTCGACCAAAGTACACAGAGCAGTGGAACTTTCCAGAAGCCCTGCGTGGCCTGTCAGACACTACAGTCCAGGCACGAAGGGGCAGGGCAAGAGAGATTTAGCCAGAGGGAACTGGCTGTAGGTAGCCAGCCAGAGCGCGCCAGAGAGTGAGGCAGAGCGGAGCACAGCGGAGCACAGAGAGAAGTCAGGAGGCTGCGGTAGGGAGCAGGAGAGGAGGCAACAAGAGAACCCAGGCCTACCGCTTGGTAGGCTGCTAGTGCTATCCTAACCATTATACCACCAACACAACACACTACAATGCTACATGCTGAAGCCAGCCTAGCATGTACCATTGTGATATATCCAAGAGAAAAATGAGCTTGCGTAGGGATTTGTAGGATGTCAAAAACCAACTCACATACATTGGCCAGGAATCAAACCCAGGTCTTGTGCTTGAAAGGCAGCTCTCCTCATTGCTATACCACCAACACAACACACTACAATGCTACATGCTGATCCCAGCCTAGCATGTACCATTATGATATATCCAAGAGAAAAAAGAGCTTGCTTAGGGATTTGCTGCCTACCAAGCGCTAGGCCTGGGTTCGATTCCTGGCCAATGTATGTGAGTTGGCTTTTGACTAGAGTTGGGCTGAACCTCCGATTTTAGGTTCGCGAACCGGGTTCGCGAACTTTCGCGGAACGTTCGGTTCGCGTTAAAGTTCGCGAACCGCAATAGACTTCAATGGGGATGCGAACTTTGAAAAAAAAAATAATTATGCTGGCCACAAAAGTGATGGAAAAGATGTTTCAAGGGGTCTAACACCTGGAGGGGGGCATGGCGGAGTGGGATACACGCCAAAAGTCCCCGGGAAAAATCTGGATTTGACGCAAAGCAGCGTTTTAAGGGCAGAAATCACATTGAATGCTAAATGACAGGCCTAAAGTGCTTTAAAACATCTTGCATGTGTATACATCAATCAGGTAGTGTAATTAAGGTACTGCTTCACACTGACACACCAAACTCACTGTGTAACGCACCGCAAACAGCTGTTTGTGTAGTGACGGCAGTGGCTGGTTCACTGAACAGGAATACAGTGGCGGGTTCACAGAACAGGTATGCAGTGGCAGGATCACTGAACACAATAGGTATGCAGTGGCGTGTTCACTAAACAGGTATACAGTGGCGGGTCCACTGAACAGAACAGGTATACAGTGGCGGGTTCACAGAACAGGTATGCAGTGGCAGGTTCACTGAACACAACAGGTATGCAGTGGCGGGTTCACTGAACAGGTATACAGTGGCGGGTCCACTGAACAGAACAGGTATACAGTGGCGGGTCCACTGAACAGAACAGGTATACAGTGGCGGGTCCACTGAACAGAACAGGTATACAGTGGCGGGTTCACAGAACAGGTATACAGTGGCGGGTCCACTGAACAGAACAGGTATACAGTGGCGGGTTCACAGAACAGGTATGCAGTGGCAGGATCACTGAACAGGTATGCAGTGGCAGGATCACTGAACAGGTATGCAGTGGCAGGATCACTGAACAGGTATGGAGTGGCAGGATCACAGTACAGGTATGCAGTGGGCTGAGGGCTCACTGAACAGAACAGGTATGGAGTGGCAGGATCACTGAACAGGTATGGAGTGGCAGGATCACAGTACAGGTATGCAGTGGGCTGAGGGCTCACTGAACAGAACAGGTATGCAGTGGCAGGATCACTGAACAGGTATGCAGTGGCAGGATCACAGTACAGGTATGCAGTGGGCTGAGGGCTCACTGAACAGAACAGGTATGCAGCCAGGAAGAAGTTAAGCCTAACTAATCTTTCCCTATATGAGAGACTGCAGCAGCTCGCCCTACTCTCACTAATGCAGGCACACGAGTGGCCGTAATGGCCGCCGCTGCCTGCCTTATATAAGGGGGGGTGGGGCTCCAGGGGCTAGTGTAGCCTAATTGGCTACACTGGGCCTGCTGACTGTGATGTAGAGGGTCAAAGTTGACCCTCAGTGCATTATGGGGCGAACCGAACTTCTTCCGCAAAAGGTTCGCGTGCGGTACCCGCACGCGAACCACCTACGTTCGCGCGAACCACGTTCGCCGGCGAACCGTTCGGCCCAACTCTACTTTTGACATCCTACAAATCCCTAACTTAGGGATTTAACTAACTTAGGCACCCTAAGCAAGCACATTTTTCTCTTGGATATATCATAATGGTACACGCTAGGCTGGCCTCGGTTCGATTCCTGGCCAACGTATGTGAGTTGGCTTTTGACATCCTAGGCTACAAATCCCTAAGCAAGCTCATTTTTCTCTTCTATATATCACAATGGTACATGCTAGGCTGGCTTCAGCATGTAGCATTGTAGTGTGTTGTGTTGGTGGTATAATGGTGTGGATAGCTGCCTACCAAGCGATAGGCCTGGTTTCGATTCCTGTCCAATGTATGTGAGTTGGCTTTTGACATCCTACAAATCTCTAAGCAAGCAACTCTTTCTCTTGGATATATCATAATGGTACATGCTAGGCTGGTTTCAGCATGTAGTGTTGGTGGTGGTATAGTGGTGAAGAGAGCTGCCTTCCAAGCACTAGACCTGGGTTTGATTCCCGGCCAATGTATGTAAGCTGGATTTTGAAATCCTACAATTCCGGGAAAGACAAGATCCTCCTCCGGAGGAGGAGGAGGAAGAAAAGAATAAGGAAGCCTGACGAGCAGAAATTCTTTATTTAGGGAGAAATTGGTTTGGTGGCAAAAAAAAATTTTGCATTCCGCGGAATTCCACATTTTTCCATGGAAATTCCGCCATAGTGATATAGCAATTCCGTTCTGTCGTAACGGAACCGGAATCACCAAATTCCGGCCGGAATCGCGGAAATCTTAATTCAGACAGACAGCTCTGCAGGTGTCTGTAATTCCTCAATATGTGACAGCCCAGCCAGCTCAAAGGACGATTTATGCAGCTTGTAAAAGGCAGCTCTCTTCTCTCACTGACAGGAGAGCAGAGACGCTGCCTAATGTAAATAACACACACAGGAGTGTGCATAGAGGAGGGGGGCGTGCATAACAGATCAACAACACTGAAGAGTTGGCAACCTTCCAGACACAGGGCAACAAATCCGACAGGGGAAAGATAAGTTGATTTATTACAGAGATGGTGATAGTAGAAAGTGCTGCAGTAAGCCAGAGCACATTAGAATAGGTTTAGGAATTTGTAGGATAGTAGAAAAAAGGATGACATTTTTGTTACAGAGTCTCTTTAAAACATGGGGGAAAGTGAAACTTCTGATTAATGTAGTGGGTAGGGTCACTGCTATAAAAATGATTTTTGCTCCATAACTTCTCTACTTGTTACAAATGGCCCCAGTGCTGATTCCTAAAAGTTTATTTAAACAGATAGTTGCTCTCCTATCTAGCTTTATATGGGGGGGGATGCCAACCTAGGACTGCGCTTAACACTCTACGTCTGCCAGTTGCCTTTGAGGGACTTGCTCTACCTGATTTTTATCTGTATTACCTGACTGGCTTCACAACTTACGTATGTGCATAAATGGATGGGTGCCGACAGATCCGACGCCATCCTGAATTTGGAGGCAGATATAGCCTCCTCTTATGAAGCCCTAAGCAAAGTTATATATAGGGGTATAGCCCCTCGTAAAGAAGGGTCATCTTTGATTAATTCCTCAACTAAAGTTTATCAGAAAGCATCTAAATTACTTCCTCCTCCAAGCGATTCTGTCTCACCTAGTATGCTTCTGTGGTTGAATCCCTGTTTGCCTGAACTTTTAAAGTTAGATGATGTAGGATTTTGGTTTAATCACGGCATTAAATATGTAAATAATATTGATGCTAATGGGAAATTTAAATCATTTGGTCGTCTATGCAATGAATGCTCCCTACCCAGACATTCACTGTTTAGATATTTCAAATTAAGAGATGCAGCTAGGGTTCAGTGGGGTCTTTCAGATGTCCGCATGGAACCATCTGAGCTTGAATTATTAATGCTGAACAAAGACAAAACTAAAGAAGTATCCAGATATCATGCTATACTTATGCAAAAAATGGGTTATAATAAATATGAGAGGGCCAAACTAAAATGGCAGGAGTGTTCCTCAGACAAAAACAATTCAGACTGGCCTATTTTTTGAGTCCTATGGTCAGAGTTATTAGTGCCAATGACAAACTCATCCAAATTAAATGGTTTCAGCAAATCTACTATACCCCTGATAAGATGGCCAAAATAGGCGCTAAAGTAAACTCGAAGTGTTACAAATGTGGTAGCCTAGATGCTGATTTTAAGCACTGTACATGGAGTTGTCCTTCAAGCTTCAATACATACCTTTTGGGCTTCGGTTACTGCATTCTTGGCTAGTCTTATGAAAGGGCATATTGTTATTTCATTTAAAGCATCTCTGTTGGGGATGGTCGATTTTGAATCCTGGCTGTAGCAAATACAAATGGCTTTTGCTACGTATTGCCCTTTTTTTATGCTAGAAAATGTATACCGGTACTACTTAAATGGAAATTGAAGACTGCTCCATCCTTGGATGACTTCAACTAACTTGTTAATCGTAACCTCCCTCTGTACTGCCTGACTTATCAGGTCAGAAGTCACACAGTAAAATTTAATAAAATATGGGACATATGGATTGAGGACTCGGGATTGGTTTCCCCCAATCTGGACATGTTAGCATTGCTGTTATATTTCTCTGATTATCTAAATTTAAGCTAAACTCACAATCTTATAACATTCCAACCTTTTTCTGTAAGATCTATGCTGTAGAATGTAATCTATGTCATTTGTATGAATTTCCTTGTAATTTTCCTTGAATAACTATATTTGCACTTTGTTCTGTAACGTGATGGCCCGGGATTGGGGGTGGTAGGAATGGATTGGGGAAATATTTTCTTTTTATGTTATGTTATTGAAACGTCAATAAAAATTATCTTAAAAAAAAGAAGGAACACTATGCTGCACACTCACGTGTAGTGTGCCTCCCTGTATTTAGCTTGCAGTGCTGTCATGTAGCTTGCGCTACTATAGCTGCGAAGATTCATAAATCAGCCCCATAGAGCCATATCAAGTCAGAAAGTCTGAAACAGGGTGTATGTATGCCTGTTAGATTGATGTGGCTCTGTAAAATGTATTAGCTATAGGTTTACTATACACCTAGATGTGCGCTAGGCTTCTGGGGCATAAAGCGATGATTTGCATATTCAGCAGTAATGCATTGTGGGAAACCACAGTTGCTCACTTAAAGCTGAATTATTGCAAACACCTTCTTTTTTTAAGAAGGCAGATTTACATTTAGCCATATATACAAAGGATAATGATGATTCACAGTGGTGCTTGAAAGTTTGTAAACCCTTTTAAGTGTTCTATATTTTATATGTGTCCTAAAACATCAATTCATATTCAATCAACTTGATTACTAAAAGTAAATGAGAAAAAAACCTAATAAAACAAAAATGAATGTTTACTCATAGACGTATTCTGTCCCTTATGTAACCTTGCATGATGTCTGGATATTCCATAGAGTTACTGTTCAGTATTATTAGTTGAAGTTCTCTATCTAGACAAGACAAATAACATTTATATTGCGCTATGCTCCAGACGAACTCAAAGCGCCAGAACTGCAGCCACTAGAACACATTCTTTAGCCAGTAGCAGTGTTGGGGAGTCTGGCCCAAGGTCTCCTGCTGAATAGGTGCTGGTTTACTGAACAAGAAGGGCCTGATTCACAAAGCGGTGCTAACAGTTAGCACCCTGGTGAAAAGCCCTTTATCATGCCTAAACTCAGTTTAGGCATGATAAGTTTAGGTGTGATAAGTTTAGGTGTGATAAGTTTAGGCATGATAAGTTTAAGCGCCAACTGCGTTAGCACCGCAGTGCACAGCTGATCAAAAGTTTTGCGCTAGCAAAGACTGGTGCACTTCGTATAAAGTTTAATGGCGCTGCTTTGCGTGCGGGACTTTGCAAGCGATCTAAACTTATCTAAACTTAGCATGCCTAAACTTATCACACCTAAACTGGCTTTTCACCAGAGTGGTGCAATGGTTATCATGCCTAAAGTCTCTAACTGGGTTAGCACCGCTTTGTGAATCGAGCCCGAAGAGCCGAGATTTGAACCTTGGTCCCCTGTGTCAGAGCCAGAGCCCTTAACCACTATCCAGCCAATATGTTGCTAACACTGTTCAGGTACAACTGAACAAGAGAAGGCAAACCAAAGTTAGTGAACATTTGTGGCATGGGGCTCGATTCACAAAGCGGTGCTAACCCAGTTAGAGACTTTAGGCATGATAACCATTGCACCACTCTGGTGAAAAGCCAGTTTAGGTGTGATAAGTTTAGGCATGATAAGTTTAGGTGTGATAAGTTTAGGCATGCTAAGTTTAGATAAGTTTAGATCGCTTGCAAAGTCCCGCACGCAAAGCAGCGCCATTAAACTTTATACGAAGTGCACCAGTCTTTGCTAGCGCAAAACTTTTGATCAGCTGTGCACTGCGGTGCTAACGCAGTTGGCGCTTAAACTTATCATGCCTAAACTTATCACACCTAAACTTATCACACCTAAACTTATCATGCCTAAACTGAGTTTAGGCATGATAAAGGGCTTTTCACCAGGGTGCTAACTGTTAGCACCGCTTTGTGAATCAGGCCCTTTGTGTGTGTTAAAGATTGATTTCAGACTCTTTAAAGGAGAACTGTAGTGAGAGGTATATGGAGGCTGCCATATTTATTTTCATTTAAGCAATACCAGTTGCCTGGCTATTCTGCTAATCCTCTGCCTCTAATATTTTCAGCCATGGGCCCTGAACAAGCATGCAGCAGATCAGGTGTTTCTGACAATTTTGACAGATATGACAAGATTAGCTGCATGCTTGTTTCTGGTGTGATTCAGACACTTCTTCAACCAAATAGACCAGCAGCATGGGCGTAGGGCCTGGGGTCGCAGCAGTCGCCTTCGCGACCGGGCCCGGCTCCTGAAGAGGCGGGGGAGGGGCCCGGGGGGCCCATATCCGTGCTGCCTGTGCCGCTCGCTGCCCTGTTGGTGTGCGCTGTATTGGAGGGGGGAGCCGGAGCCGCGGGGAGGGAAGCCCGACCTCTCACTCCCTTCCTCTCCCCGGGCTCCCCCCTCGAAATTCTGAGTGAGCGTGCAGGGTAGCGGCGCTATACTAAACTACTCACCTCCGTCCCAGGTTCCAATCGTCGCTGGTCTCCTCCCGCTCCAGTCCACATAGATGCTGATACACACGCTGCGTACACGCTGACGCAGCAGCGTGTGTATCAGCATCTATGCGGAGCGTGAGGAGACCAGCGAGTCAGCAACGATTGGAACCTGGGACGGAGGTGAGTAGTTTAGTATAGCGCCGCTACCCTGCACGCTCACTCAGAATTTCGAGGGGGGAGCCCGGGGAGAGGAAGGGAGGGAGAGGTCGGGCTTCCCTCCCCGCGGCTCCGGCTCCCCCCTCCATTATTGGGGTGGGGGCACCTACCTAACCTGACCTAACCTGGCGGGCAGCTACCTATCCTGGGGGGCACCTACCTATTCTATCCTGGGGGGCAGCTACCTAACCTATCCTGGGGGGCAGCTACCTAACCTATCCTGGGGGGCAGCTACCTAACCTATCGTGGGGGGCAGCTACCTAACCTATCGTGGGGGGCATCTACCTAACCTATCCTGGGGGGCAGCTTCCTAACCTATCCTGGGTGGCAGCTACCTAACCTATCCTGGGGGGCAGCTACCTAACCTATCCTGGGGGGTAGCTACCTAATCTAACCTATACTGGGAGGCAGCTACCTAATCTAACCTATACTGGGGGGCAGCTACCTAATCTAACCTATCCTAAGGGGCACCTACCTATCCTATCCTGGGGGGCACCTACCTATCCTATCCTGGGGGGCAGCTATCTAACCTATCCTGGGGGGCAGCTACCTAATCTAACCTATCCTGGGGGGCAGCTACCTAATCTAATCTATCCTGGGGGGCAGCTACCTAATCTAACCTATCCTGGGGGGCAGCTACCTAATCTAACCTATCCTGGGGGGCAGCTACCTTATCTAACCTATACTGGGGGCAGCTACCTTATCTAACCTATACTGGGGGCAGCTACCTAATCTAACCTATACTGGGGGCAGCTACCTAATCTAACCTATACTGGGGGGCAGCTACCTAATCTAACCAATACTGGGGGGCAGCTACCTAATCTAACTATATACTGGGGGCAGCTACCTAATCTAACTATATACTGGGGGCAGCTACCTAATCTAACCTATACTGGGGGGCAGCTACCTAATCTAACCTATACTGGGGGGCAGCTATCTAATCTAACCTTTACTGGAGGGCAGCTACCTAATCTAACCTATACTGGGGGGGCACCTACCTATCTAACCTATACTGGGGGGCACCTACCTATCTAACCTATACTGGAGGGCAGCTACCTATCTAACCTATACTGGGGGGCAGCTACCTATCTAACCTATACTGGGGGCACTTACTTATCTAACCTGTATTGGGGGCACCTACCTACCTAGTTAGCCTATACAGGTGGCAACTATACTGGCTACCTATATTGGAGGCACCTACCTAACTAATCTATACTGGGGGCATCTACCTATCTAACCTATGATGGGGGCAACTATTCTGGCTACCTATATTAGAGGCACCCACCTAGCTAACCTGTACTGGGGGCACCTACCAATCTAACTTATACCGGGGGTGCCTGCCTATCTTACCTAGTGATGGGCGAACACCTGGATGTTCGGGTTCGGGAAAGTTCGCCGAACATGGCCGAGATGTTCGGCATGTTCGGGCCGAACCCCGAACTTTCCGAACATCCAGCTTTTGGGGGCCATATGGGGTCGCAGGCATAAGGGGGGAGCATGCCCCGATCGCGGGGGGGTCGGAAATTCCCCCCACCCCCTCCGCTAGCGCTCCCCCCTCTGCCCGCTTCCCCATTCAAAAGTTTAAGCAAAGTACCTGTAGTGGATGGCCTGGCAGTGGGCGGCACTGTGGAGTGAGGAGGAGGAGTCCGGAGAGTGACGAGTTGAGGGAGGCCGGGCAGCGGGCGGTTCAGCGGAAGTACCCTTGTGGTACTTCCGCCCTTTCTCTGACCTCACGCCCGCTGCCCGGCCTCCCTCAACTTGTCACTCTCCGGACTCCTCCTCCTCACTCCACAGTGCCGCCCACTGCCAGGCCATCCACTACAGGTACTTTGCTTAAACTTTTGAATGGGGAAGCGGGCAGAGGGGGGAGCGCTAGCGGAGGGGGTGGGGGGAATTTCCGACCCCCCCCGCGATCGGGGCATGCTCCCCCCTTATGCCTGCGACCCCATAGGGGGGCAGTATTCGGCCGAACAGGGCCCTGTTCGGCCGAACAGGGGCCCTGTTCGGCCCTGTTCGGCGGCCATTAGAAGTTCGGGGCGAACCCGAACTTAAAAGGCCGAACACCATCAGGTGTTCGGCCGAACGCGAACATCACCCGAACAGGGTGATGTTCTGCAGAACCCCGAACAGTGGCGAACACTGTTCGCCCAACACTAATCTTACCTATACTGGGGGCAACTATACTGGCTACCTATGCTGGAGGCACCTACCTGGCTAACCTATACCGGGGGCAACTATACTGGCTTACCTATGCCTGGCTACCTATACTGAAGGGACCTATAGCTGGCTATAGGGATTTGTGTGCGTCGAGTGTTGCTGGGAGGGGGGCCCACATCCAGATTCCGCATCAGGGCCCAGAGGTTTGTAGCTACGCCACTGACCAGCAGGGCTGCCAGGCAACTGGTATTGCTTAAAAGGAAATAAATATGGCAGCCTCCATATACCTCTCTCTCACTACAGTTCTCCTTTACATCTGTCTCTGGGTTATACCAGCAATTACAGAACTGAAAGCCTCAATGGCATTGCTGTTGTATAAGATGAAATGTGGACACATGTAAAACTTGGGTTGGCATAGGAGACAGCTTTCTCAAGAAGAGGCTATCCTTAAAGTAAACCTGATGAGCCACCCACAAAAAGTTTTATACATACCTGGGGCTTTCTCCAGCCTCCTTTAGGCTGATCGGTCCCTCGCAGTCCTCCTCAACCGTCTGGAACCTATGCTATGGGTCCCGGTAATTTCCAAAGTCGGGGCTTACCGTGGACCAGCCATGCATGCGTGACCTATATCCAGGAGAGTTCTGCGCCCACCCAGGTGCAAAATGCTCCCGGCCGCGGTAATGCGACATGGAAGCACGCACGGCTGGACTGAGCCTGCTCAGTCTGGCGCCAACTTGAAAATTGCCAGGACCCATAGTGGAGGATCAAGGTGGTAGGGGAGCACTGCAATGGGCTGATCAGCCTGAAGGGGGCTGGAGGAAACCCCAGGTATGTATAAAACTTTTATTGGCTCATGTCAGGTACACTTTAAGGTCCATACACAGGCTTGTTGGATGTGGACCAATGGGGATTTGGAACTGAATGCTCTCTGCAGCAAAGTGCAGGGGACACCCTTCCCCCAACCCCCCCCCCTAACTTGGGAATGGGGCATCTCATTGATTTGGGACCCAGTGCAACAGAAAGTTGGGATTTTCAGCTTTCCATAAATGGTTAGATCTTGCTAGGGAATCAAACAGAACTTTAACAAAAAGTTGCTAAACTTTCCAGACAGGATAATACGTAAGTACCTTATTTTGTAATAGTAATAATTATAATAATGGGGTTAGCTCAGCTGAGAGGTTGACTTTATCTGTTATAAAGCTCAGTATTGCCAAACTCTCTCATCAGCCCTAGAGGAAGCTGCTCCCCCAATATTCTGCCGCAACCGCCCCCCTAACCCCCAGCCCTGGTGCACTACCCATACTCGCAACCTCCAGACAGAGGGTAACACGCGCCACTGAACAGAAATGGAGGAAAACTCTACTTAACCAGGATTTCCTACAGTACAAGACTAACCTGCTGCAGTTCCACACTGCCCTTGCTGATGCGAAGCAGGAATATTTTACCAAGCTCATCGGAGCACAAGCTTCCAAACCCTGGCGTCTTTTTTGCCACTTTCAACTCCCTGCTTAAACCCACCCCCCACCCTCCGTTTCCTCCCTCTCTGCCACAGATTTAGCCACCCACTTCACCAACAAAATTGTCTCCATCCATCAGGAAATATCCAATCTTCAATCTTCACCTCCCACCCCCTCCCATCCAGCTCCTCCTCCACCCTATCCTCTCCTCATCTCCTTCACTCCTACTACCATTGATGAAGTCAACCACCTACTGCAGACTTCCCATACCACTACCTCCCCCCTTGACCCCATCCCTTCTGATTTACTCCATCCTCACTTCATGGATTTGGCCCCAGTCCTGTAACGAACGGTGTCAGCACGCAGAGAGAATCTGATTATTGGTGATCTGCAGTATCACCAAGAATGCAGATATATACCCGATTATTGATGATCTGCAGTATCACCGATAATCCGATATATATTGCTAACCTCTGGACACCAGCAAAAGAACACAATAAAGACAGTAATATCACGGAAGTGTGGAAATATCCACCACACGGCAATTCCTCAGAGGTGTGTTTACCTCTGAATGGGAACCCTGTGAGTGAGATCCTCTATCCAGGCAAAGTGAGGAATCTCGACCCCTAGCAGTAATCGTCTGCCTGGGGCAAGCGTCTCGGAGAGGCGAGCCTCAGAGATAACCCTCCAGTGGGAGACGTTCCACTGAAGGGAGAAAGGTCAGACAGGCAAAGGTTCAGCAACAGAGATGACGGCAGCGGTACAGGAACGGAAGGCAGAAGAGTAATCGGTAATCAGGCAGAGGTCTGCAACAAGGATCAGATAGGCAAAGGTACAAGAACTCAAAACACAGATCAATATACAATGATATTCCTAAGCTAAGGTGTGAAATCCTTAGTATCAACACCAGGGTACTGCACTAAGGTCTGAGCGCTAACACAGAGTGTATTCACGACAGCAGACAACTTGCTACTGCCCAGCAAGTCCTTATGTAGCTGGAGGACTACTCAGCACTGCCCCAGAGCCCCAGCCAATCAGGAGACCTCTGAAGATCAGCTGACTGGAGAGTCAGCTGACCCTCCTACGTAGGAGCTAAAACTCCTGCCTCCTTGCGTGCGCACGCAAGACCCTTTGCCTCTGGAAAAGCCGGGCCGAGGATCCGCGTCCGCACGCGGCCTAAAATCCGCCTGTCGCAATGCAGGACCCGCCGCCATGTCACCAGACGCAGCGGCGGCGTCCTCGTCAGCCTGCATCGGCATCTCCGCGTGATCGGCGGAGACTGCCGGCTGGGAAGCGGAGACCGTCGCCATGCTGCCCGGCGTGGCGGCGTTGTCTCCGCTATCCCTAACAGTACCCCCCCCTCCTTGAGGAGTGGACTCCGGACACCTCCTACCAGGTTTCTTGGGATGTAACTGATGAAACCTCTTCCTTAATCTCTCAGCATGCATACGATTCTCCGGCAGCCAGGACCTGTCCTCTACACCATACCCCTTCCAATGGACCAGATACTGCACCGAATTCTGCACCAACCGAGAGTCTAGAATCCTTTCAACTTCGTACTCCTTCTGACCCTCTACTACCACTGGGGGGGGGGGGAGAGGAATCCACATAAATTGCCGGTTTCAGTAAGGAGACGTGGAATGATCTCCTACATCTCATGCTAGTTGGGAGATAAATCATATAAGACACATTGATTTTCCTGACCACCGGGTAAGGCCCTATGAACCGGGGACCTAACTTGGTAGACGGTTGTCGAAGTGCCAAATGTTTGGTTGGCACCCACACCTTGTCTCCTGGGGCAAAGTGCCACTCCACAGACCGTCTCTTGTCAGCCTGTTTCTTTTGTTTTTGGACAGCTACTCCCAAATTTTTCTTTACCTGTCCCCAAAGTTCCCTTAAAGAGAATCTGTACTCTGAAATTCTTACAATAAAAAGCATACCATTCTATTCATTATGTGCTCCTGGTCCCCTCTGTGCTGTTTCTGCCATTCTCTGCTGCAAACCTGGCTTGTAATTGCCAGTTTTAGGCAGTGTTTACAAACAAACTAACCAGCTTCTAATAGGCTCAGCTAAGCAGAGTGTGTTAGTCACACAGAGCCTGCAGGGGGTGTGTACAGCTTCTAGCTAATCACAAGCAGCCCTGCACATTCCAGTCTGACTGCCTCAGCCTGACTGTGCCGACTATAGAGAGAAGATTAGATCATATAACAGAGATAACACAGCTACTGTGCAATTAGGAAAAGCTGCAGTAAGCCAGACCACATTAGAAAAGGCATAGGAATTTATAGCATAGAAGAAATAAAGATAAACAATTTGTTACAGAGTCTCTTTAAGGCCTCCTGCCAATCTTCCAGGGCTGGGAAGGAGGAGGAACACACGGGTAATGGGGAAAACTTAGGGGACTTTCCTGACACAACTTGAAAAGGGGACAAGCCTGTTGATGAGTTCTTCAGGTTGTTGTGCGCGAACTCCGCAAAAGGCAAAAATTTGACCCACTTGGTCTGCGCATCGGCGACGTAGCATCTAAGGAATTGTTCCAGAGCCTGGTTAACCCTTCCGGTCTGCCCATTGGACTGTGGATGATACCCCGATGAAAATGATAGGTTCATACCCAATGTGTGGCAAAAGGCCCTCCAAAACTTTGACACAAACTGGACTCCCCTATCAGAAACCACGTCCTCCGGGATTCCATGCAAGCGGAAGACGTGTTGCACGAAGAGATCGTCCAACTCCTGGGCCGAGGGAAAACCCTTTAGGGGAACAAAATGGGCCATTTTGCTGAATCTATCCACGATTACCCAAATGACAGTCATGCCTTCTGACCTGGGGAGCTCACCAATGAAGTCCATGGACAGATGGGTCCATGGTTCACTTGGTACTGGTAAGGGTTGTAGGGTACCCACTGGAGCCAGGCGGGAAGGCTTGCTCCTGGCACACACCACACACTCTCTGACAAACTCCTTACAGTCCAAGGCCAAGGAGGGCCACCACACACACCTAGTGAGCAAATCCATAGTGCGAGCGACCCCAGGGTGACCTGCATTCTTATGGGCGTGAAATAGCTGCAGGATTTGTAACCGGAAGGGAAGTGGCACGAAAAGAACCCCTTCTGGTTTCCCTTCCGGGATATCTAATTGGTAGGAGCCAAAGGTAGCAGCCCAATCCTCCCAAGTTTCGGTGGCAGCTAGCACTACTTTATGGGATATGATATTCTCTGGGAGTGTAGGCTGAGCTGTTTCGGGCTCGAAGCACCTGGAGAGAGCATCTGCCTTCACATTTTTACTACCGGGGGTATACGTGATTACGAATCTGAACCTAGAAAAGAATAAAGACCAACGGGCCTGCCTGGGAGTCAGCCTTTTGGCGCCCTCAATGTATTCCAAGTTCTTGTAGTCAGTGTATACCACAATAGTGTGTTCTGCCCCCTCTAGCCAATGACACCATTCTTGGAAAGCCAATTTAATGGCAAAGAGTTCCCTGTTGCCCACATCGTAGTTTCTTTCAGCAGGAGAAAACCTACGTGAGAAGTAGGCACAGGGGTGTGTCTTACCCTGCGGACCTGAACGTTGAGACAGGACTAGAGATGTCGCGAACCTCCGATTTTCGGTTCACGAACTTCCGCAGAAGGTTCGGTTCGCGGAAAAATTCGCGAACCGCAATAGACTTCAATGGGGAGGCGAACTTTGAAAAATAGAAAAAATTATGCTGGCCACAAAAGTGATGGAAAAGATGTTTCAAGGGGTCTAACACCTGGAGGGGGGCATGGCGGAGTGGGATACATGCCAAAAGTCCCGGTGAAAAATCTGGATGTGACACAAAGCAGCGTTTTAAGGGCAGAAATCACATTGAATGCTAAATTGCAGGCCTAACATGCTTTTAAACATCTTGCATGTGTATACATCAAATAGGGAGTGTAATTAGAGTACTGCTTCACACTGACACACCAAACTCACTGTGTAACGCACCGCAAACAGCTGTTTGTGTAGTGACGGCCATGCTGGACTACTGCGCAACATGGCGTGATTGCTCTTCCTCACTCAGTGATGTCAGGTAATGTGTGACTTCCTTCTCAACTTTCCATGGCATTGTTAAAAAGCTTACGTTTTGTTTTTCATTTACATTTTCTACTTGCTGTGTACTTGTTCAGTACCGCTACAATGAGAATCCTGTGGAGGCGGGCAAGTCTGCCATTGTGACCCCGGGTAATGGCCGGGGAATGAGAGGTTTGAATCCGGTGTGGAGCCTGAGCAACGGCTACCACTACACATCCAAGGAGGGCAGCGGGCAGGCATGCACGCCCGCCCGCCCCGAGGTAGTGACCAAAAATAACAATACAGGAGGAGGACTTTCGAGGCCCTGCTGTGTATTTGAAATGAATGTACTTTAAATCCTTTAACGAGAACCAGTTATGGCGGGCAAAGATGACACCACATTCCTTTCACGAGAATCATATGGAGGCGGGCAAGTCTGTCATTTGTGACCCGGGTAATGGCCGGGGAATGAGGGATGGAATCCAGTGTGGAGCCTGAGAAACGGCTACCACTACACATCCAAGGAGGGCAGCAGGTAGGCATGCACGCCCGCCCCGAGGTAGTGACCAAAAATAACAATACAGGAGGCGGACTTTCGAGGCCCTGCTGTGTATTTGAAATGAATTAACTTTAAATCCTTTAACGGGAATCCGTTATGGAGGGCAAGTCTGCTATTGTCACCGCGGGGAATGAAGGTTGGATTGCGGCCCGAAGTGGGAGCCTGCTGAGACCCATGCTGTAGCTGCCCTGACCGTGCTTTGCAGAACAGGCATCTGTGGTCAGATGGACCCTTGAGCCAGCGGAAGACAAACCAATTCGAAAGCATTTGCCAAGAATGTTTTACGGAGGGCAAGTTTTTTTGCCCTTTTTTTTAAATTTTTTGAAAATGATAGATGGTTGTATTTTTAAATTGTTTGAAAGTTTAGATGGTTGTATTTTTAAATTGTTTGAAAGTTTAGATGGTTGTATTTTTAAATTGTTTGAAAGTTTAGATGGTTGTATTTTTAAATTGTTTAAAAGTGTATCCATTCTTCCTCTCCCCAGCCACGAACAATACCATGGGAACGTGGAGCAGCAGAAGCCCCCTGTGACGGCTGCCACGGTTGTTCTCCGCTGCTTGTCTTTTGAGGGGTGCTTCTTTTCCTCAGGTGTTCTTGCCATAGCTGTTTGTGCCTTCTCTCCAGGTGCCTTCGTAAAGCACTTGTCCCTACGTGACAGTTGGCCTTTCCACGGCTCAATTTTTGCTGGCAGAGACAACAGATGGCTTTGCTCCGATCTGAGACACACACGTGAAAAAATTTCCAAACCGCTGAGCCCCCCTGGGGTGATGGCGCTACGGTGGCATCAGCAGCAGCTGACGTTGAAGGGCATGTGTGCTCCCTGGCCATAGCTGGCGATACATGGCACCGGACACTGCCCCCAGCTGTTTCTGAGGACGAGCTCCCTCTGCTTCTATCATGGAGTCGTCTCCTCCTACTCCTCTCTGACTCCTCCTCTGAACTGTCCCCCTGGTCATCTCCTCTACCGGGAACATATGTGGTATCCGTATAATCGTCATCATAATCCTCCTGGCCAGCTGCGCTTTCCTCAGACACCTCCTCAAGTGCACCAACTTCAGGTGGTCCACCATCATCCCCATCCACACACGTTACGTCCATACTATCGCCACCTAACTCAGACGTATGAGGTGGTGTACCTGCGCCTTCTTGTTGTTGTTGCAGTAGTGGCTGGGAATCAGTGATTTCACCACCAAATAACTCCTGCGAAGTGTCAAATGCAGCGGATGTGGTGCTTGTTGTAGCGCTGGTGGCTGCGGGAGATGAGGTGTTCTGTGTTAAATACTCAATCACCTCCTCACGATTTTGGGAAGTGATGGCATGTGCCTTCTTCTGAGCACTGTATTTTGGGGCAGGTCCGCATGAAATCACAGCAACACCACCTCGCACAGCCACAGACCTGCCGGTGCCTGGTGGCCTTCCTCTGGGTCTGCCTCTACCTCTTCCTCTACCTGGTTTGTCCATTTTGTCCATCTCAGGGGTATGCTAGCTATATGTAGGGAGGTGGGTTCTCACTCAACACAACAGGTAGTTAGATGCAGTGAGGTGGCCAGGTGGGTTCACACTCAACACAACAGGTAGTTAGATGCAGTGAGCTGGGTTCACTCAACAGTAAAGGTACTTAAGATGCAGTGAGGTGGGTTCTCACTCAACACAACAGGTAGTTAGATGCAGTGAGGTGGCCAGGTGGGTTCACACTCAACACAACAGGTAGTTAGATGCAGTGAGCTGGGTTCACTCAACAGTAAAGGTACTTAAGATGCAGTGAGGTGGGTTCTCACTCAACACAACAGGTAGTTAGATGCAGTGAGGTGGCCAGGTGGGTTCACACTCAACACAACAGGTAGTTAGATGCAGTGAGCTGGGTTCACTCAACAGTAAAGGTACTTAAGATGCAGTGAGGTGGGTTCTCACTCAACACAACAGGTAGTTAGATGCAGTGAGCTGGGTTCACTCAACAGTAAAGGTACTTAAGATGCAGTGAGGTGGGTTCACACTCAACACAACAGGGAGTTAGATGCAGTGAGCTGGGTTCACTCAACACAACGCTAGGTATATGCAGTGATGATGTAGGTTAAGTAAACACAACAGGTACTGGATAGTTAGATGCAGTGAGCTGGGTTCACTGAACAGTATACAGTAAAGGTACTTAAGATGCAGTGAGGTGGGTTCTCACTCAACACAACAGGTAGTTAGACTTAGATGCAGTGAGCTGGGTTCACTCAACACAACGCTAGGTATATGCAGTGATGAGGTGGGTTAAGTAAACACAACAGGTACTGGGTAGTTAGATGCAGTGAGCTGGGTTCACTCAACACAAAGCTAGGTATATGCAGTGATGAGGTGGGTTAAGTAAACACAACAGGTACTGGGGTATATGCAGTACTGGGTAGTACAATGTGCAGCTCCCTGTCACACACACAGGCAGTCACTGAATGTGCTGGGCTGCTGGCAGTGGCACACACTATCAATTAGCAAGGCTGTGCATGCAACAAAAGTGTCAGGAAAAAAAATGTACAGGTTGAGCTCTGAAAAGAGCTGTTGCTGGGTGCTTTAAAAGCAATATTAATCAGTCAGGAACAAGCAAAGCAGCCTAGAACCTAACTAATTTGTCCCTAAGAGAAAAAGTCTGCAGCAGCTGTCCCTTTCCTCTCTCTAGCAGGCACACGAGTGACTGTAATGGCCGCCGGAGGCTGCCTTATATAAGGGGGGGTGGGGCTCCAGGGCTTACTGTAGCCTGAATGGCTACAATGTGCCTGCTGACTGTGATGCAGAGGGTCAAAGTTGACCCTCATAGTGCATTATGGGGCGAATAGAACTTCCGGAAAAGTTCGCCTGGCGCAGGCGAACGCGAACCCCCAATGTTCGCCTGGAACCGTTCGCCGGCGAACCGTTAGGTACACCTCTAGACAGGACCGCCCCTACCCCAATCTCTGAGGCATCCACCTCCACCATAAAGGGAAGGGAAACATCAACATGTCGCAGTATAGGTGCAGAGCAAAACATTTTTTTCAGGGTACTGAAGGCTGACTGAGCTTCCAATGACCAACGGTATGGGTCAGCCCCTTTCTTGGTAAGGCTAGTCAGAGGGGCTACTACTGAAGAGAATCCTTTGATAAATCTCCGGTAGTAGTTAGCAAAACCAAGGAACCTTTGAAGTGCTTTCAGACCCACTGGTTGTGGCCACTCTAAGACAGCTGAAACCTTTTCTGGATCCATCAGGAGACCTGTCGTCGAAATGATATAGCCCAAAAAGGGAACTTGAGTGACCTCAAAGAGGCACTTCTCTAGTTTTGCATAGAGTGAGTTCTGTCTTAGCTTTTCCAGTACATATCTGACATGCTTACGATGCTCTCCAAGGTTTGGAGAGAAAATCAATATATCGTCAAGGTAGACCAAAACGAATTTCCCCAATACCTCTCTGAAAACCTCGTTAATTAATTCTTGGAAGACGGCCGGCGTGTTACACAACCCGAAGGGCATCACCATATACTTGTAATGCCCGTCGGGTGTATTGAAGGCCGTCTTCCACTCATCGCCATCTCTGATGCGCACCAGGTTGTATGCCCCCCGCTAGTCTAGTTTTGAGAAGATACTGGCATTGGTTATCTGAGCGAAGAGATCATCTATCAGAGGCAGAGGGTAGCGATTTTTTTACAGTGATTTTGTTGAGACCTCTATAATCGATACATGGTCTGAGACCGCCATCCTTCTTTTGTACAAAAAAGAATCCGGCCCCAGCTGGAGATCGGGAGGGACGGATAAAACCCTTTGCAAATTTTCCTTAATGTACTCTCTCATAGCTATTTTCTCCGGCCCCGATAGATTATACAGATGCCCTCTAGGAGGCATACAACCTGATCGTAAGTCTATGGGGCAGTCAAAACTCCGATGAGGTGGGAGTTTGTCAGCTGACTTAGGACAGAATACGTCAGAAAACTCGGCGTATTGGGTCGGGACCCCTTTTTTTTTTCCTCTAGCTTGGTGGTACAGACAGCAATTTTTTCCAGACAATGGCTGTGACAAAAAGGTGACCAAGCAAGCAACTGGCCTGATGCCCAATCTATCTGTGGGGAGTGAAGTTGTAACCAGGGCATTCCGAGGACAATGGTGGATGTAGACATACGCAGAACAAGGAACTGTAATTTTTCTTTGTGTAAAATACCTACAGTGCAAGACAACATCGGAGTCTGAGAGAGAGGTTGTCTGTACTGTAATGGGGAATCATCAATTGCTGTGACCACTATTTGTCGATCCAAAGGATGCATTGGGATTCACAAGCCCTTCACAAACTCGTACTCTATAAAGTTGGCTGCCGACCCCGAGTCTATGAACGCCTGGGTGCTCATGGTCAAATTTCCCCAAGAAATGGAACACGGGAGAAGCAACCGATTATTCTGATTAAGAGGTAACCTCTGCTCGTCTAGGGTATTACCTCTAACTACTCCTAGACGGCAGCATTTCCCGACTTCTTGGGGGAATTTTGAGCAATGTGGCCCTCTTCTGCACAATATAAACACAATTTCTCGGCCTTCCTGCGCTCTTTCTCAGCCCGAGTTAACCGAGAATGTCCGATTTGCATCGGTTCATCGGTAGGTGGGGTAGACGAGGAGGATGCGTAAGAAAGTGCCCTTACGGCATTCCTTCCTCTAGATTGACACTGGTAACGCAAGCGGCGGTCCACTCGCACTGCCAGTGAAATGGCGTCATCCACCGATTTTGGTTCTGGGTGCCCTGGCATTAGTTCAGAGACTGCATCTGATAGGCCTGAAAGAAAACAGTCTAATAAAGCGTAGGACCCCCACCTAGATGACACAGCCCACCTCCTAAACTCCGCAGCATAAACCTCAACCGAATCTCTACCCTGCCGGAGAGTCTTAAGCTTCCTCTCCGCAGTGATAGAAGCATCCGGATCATCATAAATTATGGCCATGGCTTTAAAAAATTCCTCAACAGAGGTCAAAGCCGTGTCTTCGGGAGGGAGACCGTATGCCCAGGTTTGGGAGTCCCCGGACAATAAGGTCTTGATAAAGGTCACCCTTTGCTGCTCAGAACCAGATAGGGTCGGCCGTAGCTCAAAATAGGACAAGACCCGGTTACGGAAGTTCTGGAAGTCAGATCTCTGCCCTGAAAACTTCTCAGGAACTGACATGCGAAGATCTGTGACCGGGGGGATTGCATTGTCGTGACAGTGGTTTGTAAGGTCTGCACAGATCCAGACAATTGAGCGATCTGAGTCTGTTGCGAACTAACCACCTCAATAAGGTTATTAAGTGAGGTGGCTAAAGTCTCAATCTGTTCGCGTAATGCTTCCATAATGTTGGTCTGCTGTTCTGTAACGGACGGTGTCAGCACGCAGAGAGTATCTGATTATTGGTGATCTGCAGTATCACCAAGAATGCAGATATATACCCAATTATTGATGATCTGCAGTATCACAGATAATCCGATATATTGCTAACCTCTGGACACCAGCAAAAGAACACAATAAAGACAGTAATATCACGGAAGTGTGGAAATATCCACCACACGGCAATTCCTCAGAGGTGTGGTTACCTCTGAATGGGAACCCCGTGAGTGAGATCCTCTATCCAGGCAAAGTGAGGAATCTCGACCCCTAGCAGTAATTGTCTGCCTGGGGCAAGCGCCTCGGAGAGGCGAGCCTCAGAGAGAACCCTCCAGTGGGAGAAGTTCTACTGAAGGGAGAAAGGTCAGACAGGCAAAGGTTCAGCAACAGAGATGACGGCAGCGGTACAGGAATGGAAGGCAGAAGAGTAATCGGTAATCAGGCAGAGGTCGGCAACAAGGATCAGATAGGCAAAGGTACAAGATCAGCAAGAGATAGAGTAGTCAGGGATAGCCAGAGTCAAAACACAGATCAATATACAATAAT
Organism: Hyperolius riggenbachi; assembly: GCF_040937935.1. NCBI lineage: Eukaryota > Metazoa > Chordata > Amphibia > Anura > Hyperoliidae > Hyperolius > Hyperolius riggenbachi. The sequence continues at coordinate 233,119,043 of NC_090655.1, forward strand.
ATTCCTAAGCTAAGGTGTGAAATCCTTAGTATCAACACCAGGGTACTGCACTAAGGTCTGAGCGCTAACACAGAGTGTATTCACGACAGCAGACAACTTGCTACTGCCCAGCATGTCCTTATGTAGCTGGAGGACTACTCAGCACCCCCCCAGAGCCCCAGCCAATCAGGAGACCTCTGAAGATCAGCTGACTGGAGAGTCAGCTGACCCTCCTACGTAGGAGGTAAAACTCCTGCCTCCTTGCGCGTGCACGCAAGACCCTTTGCCTCTGGACGTTGAAGAGGCCGGGCGAGGATCCGCGTCCGCACGCGGCCTAAAATCCGCCTGTCGCAATGCAGGACCCGCCGCCATGTCACCAGACGAGGCGGCGGCGTCCTCGTCAGCCTGCGCCGGCATCTCCGCGTGATCGGCGGAGACTGTCGGCTGGGAAGCGGAGACCGTCGCCATGCTGCCCGGCGTGGCGGCGTTGTCTCCGCTATCCCTAACAAGTCCTCACTACCCTGTTTAACGTCTCCCTATCCACAGGCACCTTCTCCTCAGACTTCAAGCAGGCCACTGTACTACCCCTGCCCAAGAAACCCTCCCTCGACCCCTCACTACCCTCCAACTACCGCCCTATCTCCCTCCTCCCCTTTGCCTCAAAACTCCTTGAGCATCTGGTTCACAAACGCCTGACCCAGTACCTCAATGCCAACTCACTGCTAGACCCACTGCAATCTGGATTTCGGCTTGCCCACTCAACCGAAACAGCTCTCACCAAAGTGGTTAGTGACTTTGCCTTAGCTAAAGCTGAAGGTAAATACTCCATTCTCCTCCTCCTTGACCTTTCAGCAGCTTTTGACACAGCAGACCATCCCCTACTTCTCCAGTCTCTCCAGTCCATGGGCATTCATGACCTCGCCCTAACCTGGCTTTCATCCATCCTACCTCTCCAACCTCTCCTTCACGACCTCCTGCAATGAGTCCTCATCCAACCCCAACCACCTCCCGGTGGGAGTCCCCCAAGACTTGTCCTTTGCCCCCTACTGTTCACCCTATACACATCCTCCATTGGCAAGGTTATCTCCTCCATGGGTTTTAACTATCATCTGTATGCAGATGACACCCAGATCTACTTCCACACCCCTGACATATCCACCACTAGCCACTACCATGGACAGGCCTCCTCCTGCCTATCAGCCATCTCCTCCTGGATGTCTGCTAGGTTCCTGAAACTAAATCTAGACAAAATGGAATTTATGATCTTCCCACCCCGGGCGGCCATCCCTGAACCTCCCAGATGTGCTTGTCAGTCACTGTTAACCAAACTACCATTCGCCCTACCTCTCAAGCCCGCTGTCTGGGTGTCACTCTGGACTCCGCACTCTCCATCATTCCCCACATCCAAAACCTCACAAAGTCCTGCAACTTCCCCCTCTGTAACATCTGCAAGATCTGCCCTTTCCTGACCTCTGCCACCACCAAACTCCTCATCCATGCCCTCATAATTTCCCGCCCTCATAATTTGACTACTGCAATGCCCTTCTGTCTGGTCTCCCTATGACCCGAATAGCCCCGCTGCAGTCCATCATGAATGCGGCAAACAGAATTATCCACTCCTCCCATCACTCCACCATGGTGGCTCCCCTCTGTGAAATCCCTCCACTGGCTTCCTATCCAGTCCAGAATCAGATTCAGAATACTGTGTCTGACCTACAAATCTGTCCACAAAACCTGTCCAACCTACATTTCCGATCTTACTCAAGAGGTACACACCTAGTCGCTCACTCCGCTCCTCCAATGAGTTTCGCCTGACCGCCTCCCGCATCACCCAGTCACATGCATGCCTCCAGGACTACTGAAGAGCTGCTCCAACACTATGGATCTTCCTACTTCCACCCATTAGGGCAGCCTTCTCTAGTGATGGGCGACCACCTGGATGTTCGGGTTCGGGCCGAACAGGCCGAACATGGGCCAGATGTTCGGCATGTTCGGCCCGAACCCCGAACTCAATGGAAGTCAATGGGACCCCCGAACATGCCCATTTTGGGGGCCCTATGGGGTCGCAGGCATAAGGGGGGAGCATGCCCTGATCGCGGGGGGGGGGGTCGGAAATTCCCCCCAACCGCTCCGCTAGCGCTCCCCCCTCTGCCCGCTTCCCCATAAAAAAAGTTTAATGCAAGTTAAATACCATATAAGACGCTCCGGAATATAAGACGCACCCAGGTTTAGAGGGCAAAAACCAGGGAAAAAAAAATACTAAACCTGGTGCGTCCATATTCCAGGAGCGTCTTGTACATGTACTTCTGTGTGTCCTCGTGTGCTCCTGTGCCCCCCATATCCTCATGTGTCCTTCTGTGTGTCCTCCTGTGCCCCCCATGTGTCCTCCTGTGCCTCCCATGTGTCCTCCTGTGTGTCCTAATAAGCCCCCCGTGTGTCCTTCTGTGCCCCCCATGTGTCCTGTGTCCTCATGTGCCCCCCCCCACGTGTCCTTCTGTGCCCCCCATTTGTCCTCCTGTGTGTTCTCATGTGTCCCCCGTGTCCTCATGTGCCCCCCATGTGTACTTCTGTGCCCCCCATGTGTCCTCCTGTGTGCTCCTGTGCCCCTATATGTCCTCCTGTGCCCCCCAAGTGTCCTGTGTGCCCCCATATGTGTGCTCCTGTGCCCCCATATGTCCTCCTGTGCCCCCCATATGTCCTCCTGTGCCCCCCATATGTCCTCTTCCCCCCCCCCAGCCTTTCCCCCTCCCACCTGCCTGCGTCTCCTGGCCCCCCCGGATAGAAGTGTCAATAGCGGCGGCAACTTACCTTTGGCAGGCTCCTGCGCTGATCCTAGATGATTGCACTGCCCCCCGCTAGCCTCCTCTGCCTAGTGGCCGGCACTTCTCGCTCTAGTGGCCGGCTTGAACTGATGACGCGCAGTTCAAAGCCGGCCACTAGAGTGAGAAGTGCCTGGAAGACGGACGTCTGCAGTCATCGCGGGCGCACTGCGGAGGTAAGCTACCGCTACTTATTCCTTCACCCGGGGGGGCCAGATACAGAGGGGGGAGGCAGAGGAGGCTAGCGGGGGGCAGCGCAATGCCAAAGGTAAGTTGCCGCCGCTATTGACACTTCCATCCGGGAGGGGGCCAGGAGACTCGGGCAGTCATGGGGAAGGCAGGCAGGGAATCCCCAACATGGCGGCGGGTCGGCGGTTCAGAACGGCGGGCGTTATTAAGTTGGGGATTCCCTGCCTTTGCCGTATAAGACGCAGGGACTTTTTCTCCCCATTTTTGGGGGAGAAAAAGTGCGTCTTATACGGCGACAAATACGTTAGTACCGGTGGCTGGCAGTGGAGTGAGGAGGAGGAGTCCGAGTAGGAGGAGAGTGACGCGTTGAGGCCGGGCAGCGGGCGGTTCAGCGGTAGTACCCTTGTGGTACTTCCGCCCTTTCTCTGACCTCACGTCCTCTGCATACGAGGGTACACGTCACGCGTACCCTCGTATGCGTCATCACGTAGAGGACGTGAGGTCAGAGAAAGGGCGGAAGTACCACAAGGGTACTACCGCTGAACCGCCCGCTGCCCGGCGTCACTCTCCTACTCGGACTCCTCCTCCTCCTCACTCCGCTGCCAGCCACCGGTACTATTTAACTTGCATTAAACTTTTTTTATGGGGAAGCGGACAGAGGGGGGAGCGCTAGCGGAGGGGGTGCAGGGAATTTCCGACCCCCCCCCCCGCGATCGGGGCATGCTCCCCCCTTATGCCTGCGACCCCATAGGGGGGCCGTATTCGGCCGAACAGGGGCCCTGTTCGGCCGGCCATTGAGCAGTTCGGGCGAACCCGAACAGTTTGGCCGAACACCATTAGGTGTTCGGCCGAACTCGAACATCACCCGAACAGGGTGATGTTCTGCAGAACCCGAACAGTGGCGAACAATGTTCGCCCAACACTAGCCTTCTCCTTCAACTTCTTCAAGAAGGCCCTCAAAACTCACCTTTTCACTCTGGCCTACCACCCCTCACAAGTGCTCTAAACCCAAAGCTGAACTCTGGTCCCCTACCTTTCATATCCCTACCTCTCCGTCTAGATTGTAAGCCTTTTGGGCTTCCTCCTTTTGTTTCCTGCCTGATCATGCACCTCCATTACTGTGCACCCATGCTATTCATTTGAGTGAACTCAAGTTGCCTAATCTCCATGCTCCCATCCAGTGACTGACTAAGCATTACCTTCCTTGTACTCATACTGTGCTGCGTGATCTGGTCTTTCTTGTATTCCTGTATTGTCGTATTTCTGTATGTCACCCCTAAATATTGTCCGTAACCTAAACTAATGTCCAGCGCTGCATAATATGTTGGCGCTTTATAAATACAATAAATAAATATAATAAATAAGGAAGACATGGTCAATCTTCAGATTCTGAATGCATAGGAATGGGAAATATGCAATCCTGGGACTGTACACATATTCACAGAAATCATCAAACTTGTGAAATGATTAGCTATGCTCTCCAAGTGATGATTGGTGGCCAGCTCCTATATGTCTGTGATTATTCCTGTGCAGATTTCCAATTCCTGTCCTGCATATTCCGGTCCCTGTAGCAGCATAATCTGCACAGAAGAAGACTTCTAATGAACTCCAGGCCAGGACATGTTTGCAGCAATCGTTTTAGCTGCCTCGGTCTTTTCATATGAAGGATGGGAGAGACAGCAAAATATAAATTCCCTATAGAGGCTGCAGTTCCCCAAATCACCACAAGATGTCAGTTTTCCCTCCGTCAGAAACCATAGATAACACGTTCCGAAATAGTTTGGGACCACGAGGCTGAAGAGAGCAATTAAACGCCCGGAGAGTCGCTGCTCGGAATCTCAACTGTGAAGACGGTGAGAGTTGTATTTATATTTACTTTTACTAACTTAAACGAGACAGTATGCAGTCACTTTAATATATTTCAGAAAATGCAGGGGAATATTAATGTTTCTTGTTGTAGTCAGCACAGTTTATAACGTGGAGATGTAGATATTGTAATCCGGGAGAAGAGCAGATGTAGGGGGTTGGAAGAGGGCCACGTAGAAGGGGGGAGGGTAGGTGTTCGGGTAGTAGAGGAACACATAGTTGGGGTAATCTATAGGGGTGGGAGAGGGGCACATATAGTGTGTGTATATAACCCCCTTCCCTCGGGGGTGCTGGAGTGGGAGAGGGGCTTCATAGTAGGGGGGAGGATAGGTATTGGGGTGGGAGAGGGGCACATAGCAGGGGGGAGGGGAGGTATTAGGGTGGGAGAGGGGCAAATAGTAGGGGGGAGGGGAGGTATTGGGGTGGGAGAGGGGCACATAGTAGGGGGGAGGGGAGGTATTGGGGTGGGAGAGGGGCACATAGTAGGGGGGAGAGGAGGTATTGGGGTGGGAGAGGGGCACATAGTAGGAGTTAGGGGAGTTATTGAGGTGGAAGAGGGGCACATAGTAGGAGGAAGGGGAAGTATTGGAGTGGGAGAGGGGCATATAGTTGGGAGGAGGTATTGGGGTGGGAGAGGGGCACGAAGTGTGGGGGAAGGAGAGGTATTGGGGTGGGAGAGGGGCATATAGTTGGGAGGAGGTATTGGGGTGGGAGAGGGGCACAAAGTGTGGGGGGGGTAGGTATTGGATTGGGAGAGGGGCACGTAGAAGGGGGAGGGGAGGTATTGGGGTCGGAGAGGGGCACGTAGTGGGAGGGGAGGTATTGGGGTGGAAGAGGGGCACATAGTAGGGGGTGGGGAGGTATTGGGGTGGGAGAGGGGCACATAGTAGGGGGTGGTGAGGTATTGGGGTGGAAGAGGGGCACATAGTAGGGGGAAGGTGTTGGGGTGGGAGAGGGGCACATAGTAGGGGGAAGGTGTTGGGGTGGGAGAGGGGCACATAGTAGGGGGTGGGAAGGTATTGGGGTGGGAGAGGGGCACATAGTAGGGGGAAGGTGTGGGAGAGGGGCACATAGTAGGGGGTGGGGAGGTATTGGGGTGGGAGAGGGGCACATAGTAGGGGGAGGGTGTTGGGGTGGGAGAGGGGCACATAGTAGGGGGTGGGGAGGTATTGGGGTGGGAGAGGGGCACATAGCAGGGGGAGGGGAGGTATTGGGGTGGGAGAGGGGCACATAGTAGGGGGTGGGGAGGTATTGGGGTGGAAGAGGGGCACATTGTAGGGGGTGGGGAGGTATTGGGGTGGAAGAGGGGTACATAGTAGGGGGAAGGTATTGGGGTGGGAGAGGGGCACATAGTAGGAGGAAGGTGTTGGGTTGGGAGAGGGGCACATAGTAGGGGGTGGGAAGGTATTGGGGTGGGAGAGGGGCACATAGTAGGGGGAAAGTGTTGGGGTGGGAGAGGGGCACATAGTAGGGGGTGGGAAGGTATTGGGGTGGAGAGAGGCGCACATAGTAGGAGGAAGGTATTGGGGTGGGAGAGGGGAACATAGTAGGGGGAAGGTGTTGGGGTGGGAGAGGGGCACATAGTAGGGGGTGGGGAGGTATTGGGGTGGGAGAGGGGCACATAGTAGGGGGAGGGTGTTGGGGTGGGAGAGGGGCACATATGGTGAATGTTTTGAGATTTTAATCGAATGATTTAAAATATTTGATGACTTGATTTCTGCATATGGCTAGGGCCCTGACATTTGAAGAATCAAGTTGTCGGTATTGGATGCTATGCGATTGAGATATCAAAACTATGGATCATATATATATATATATATATATATATATATATATATATATATATATATATATATATAGGATAGCGGAGAGGCCGCCACATGGGCAAGCGGCAGGGCGGCCATCTCCGCGTTCCAGCTGGCGGCTTCTGCCGCGCAGCTACATGCTGCTGGTTCGCCTGGTCCGTCTAGTGCACACAGATTAAGAGGTACGCGCGCGCGCGCCAGGCGACAGGACCTTTATGCAAGTAGAAAGGGAGTCAGCTGATCAGGCCGATCAGCTGACTCCAGCTATGCTCCGGATTGGCTGAGTGACTGGGGCGGCGCTGTGGAGCGCTCTGGGTATATATAGGGCTTGCCTGTCAGTTGCAAGTTGTCTGCTGTTGCGAATGCTAACGTGTGAGCACTCAGACCCTAGTCAGATCTTACAGTGTGTTAGAACCAGCCGGAGCTGGGAATTCACACTTAGTCAGATTATATTGATAGACTTGTGTACCATTCTTTAGTCTAGTTCCCAGGTGTTGAAACCAAGGACTTCACACCTAGACTAGGTTATTGCTATATCGCTATTGTACATCTGTTAGTCTAGTTCCCAGGTGTTGAAACCAAGGACTTCATACCTAGACTAGGATTGCTATATTACTACTGTATTATCTGTTATGATCTCTCGCTCTCCTGACTACTCTCTTGGTGCTGATTCGGTACTTCTGCCTATCTGTCTACTGTTGCCGACTCTGCCTGTACCTGGATACCGAATCAGTCCTCCGCCTCTGTACTGTATCTGTCTGTTCGTTGCTGACCTTGCTTGTCTGACCTTTCTATCCCCACTGGCTGCAGTACAGTCTGGTTCCCTGCTCCTCAGGGAATCCTTGGCTGTAGTACAGTCTTAATCACTCATTCCACCTGTGACCTCACTTGCAGCACAGTCAGTGGTCCCTGCTCCTCAGGTGTCCACTGGCTGCAGTACTATCTGAATTCCCTGCACCTCAGGGAATTCTTGGCTGCAGTATACTCTGTATTCCCTGCTCCTCAGGGAATCCTAGGCTATTGTTTAGCCTGGGTCACCTGCCCTTCAGGTGATCATTCTCTTTATCACCGCCAGTGGTCCCTGCTGCTCAGGCGTCCACTGGCTGCAGTACAGTCTGAATCCCCTGCCCCTCAGGGGATCCTTGGCTGCAATATTGTCTGTGTCTCCCGCTCCTCGGGAGATAACTTCTCTTATTACTGTTGCACCAAACACAATACCACATTAGGTGTCCAGTGTCTAGCTATACTTGTATTATTGGTGATTCTGCAGATCACCACATAATCAGGTATAGCATCTGTATTATTGGTGATACTGCAGATCACCAATAATCAGAAAAATCTGTGTTGCTGACACCAATCGTTACTATATATATATATATATATATATATATATATATATATATATATATATATATATATATATATATATATATAGTATTTTACTAGGCTTGTAGGATTGCAGAGTCCTTGCTCCCCTTCCCTGTGGAATTTAAGTTCACAAGGTCAAAAACAGATGTCCATCATACCCCCACCAAGTTGTAATGTTAACTGAGACCAGTTGTCACTAGGAGTTAAAAATATATTTCAGCTAAGCTCCAGTTTTTGTGTTTCAGAAATTAGATCTTGACTTAATAGTTAACTGCTGATGTTTAGGTAATGTGAGATACCCCTGGGTGTAGGGTACAAGTCTGTGAGAGCATTGTGTCCATAACATCTACCATATGTCTTAATTCTGGGAATACACGATACATTTTCCACGTTCGATTCTTTGCTCGATCTATTAGCCATTTGATTCGCCACTCGATTCATTTATCTTCTGCTCCTTTTTCTTATCTTTTTTCCATTCACTTCTATGAGAAATCCAGCAGAGAATCGAACATGTTGGAATTTATAGATCGCGTAAAGAATCGAACGCGGAAAACGTATCGTGTATTCCCAGCATAAGATAGATTGTGGGGATGTGTAAATTATGAGTTCATGATTTTATAAGACAATCATTGAAATAGAAGTAACGTATTACAGCACAGCATCATTCAACCAGACCAATTAGAAGACAGAATGTGTCATATATAAAGTGGTCAGGCGGGAAAGTTTCTTGCATTCTTTCTTTAGACACACACACACACACACACACACACACACACACACACACACACACACACACACACACACACACACACACACACACACACACACACACACACACACACACACACACACACACACACACACACACACACACACACACACACACACACACACACACACACACACACACACACACACCATCTGCAGACAATAGCCTCTATATACATACAGATTACACAGCAATTTAATCATTTTGTTTTGATATATTTTGTAACTGATTTCGATATAACTAAAACCTGTAACCTTATTGATTTTTGAACATTTATGGAAGTCAATAATGTTTTAAATGATTTATTTTGGTCTCCAAAGACTTTGGGCTTGATTCACTAAAGGGTGCTAAGTGTTAGCACGCCTGTGAAAAGCCCCCGAAACATCGCACCTGGTGCACGGGAAACGCCCCAAAGGTCGCATTGGGTCACACCAAGTGCAACGTTTCCCATACACTGCGCAGCACTAAACTTTGCATGTGATCAGTAACAGCTGTAGACGTGCTAACTTGTTAGCACCCTAGTTAGCAAGTCCATAGCTTTTAGGCGTGCTAACTATGTTAGCACCCTTTAGTAAATCAGGCCCTTCATTTTTAACCAAACAAAAACCCCTATTTAACAGCCACATAGTAGGGAGGAGGGGAGGTATTGGGATGGGTAAGGGGCACATGGTAGGGGATGGTGTTAGGGTGGGAGAGGGGCACATAGTAGAGGGGAGGGGAGGTATTGGGGTGGGAGAAGGGCACATAGTAGGGGGGGAGGTAGGTATTGGTTTGGGAGAGGGGCACATAGTAGAAGTTAGGGTAGGTATTGGGGTGGGAGAGGGGCACATAGTAGGGGGTGGTATTAGGGTGGGAGAGGGAAATGTATTGGTGTAAGGGGAGGTGTTAGGGTGGGAAAGGGCCACATAGTAGGGAGGAGGGGAGGTATTGCGGTGTGAGAAAGAACAGCTAGAGGGGGTGGGAGAGGGGCACATAATGGATGGATGTAAAGACAGGTATTTGGGGAGGGGAGACATAGCTCCCAACTGCCCCTGTTTTGGAGAGACAGTCTGGTAACCAAATCCCTCTGTCCCTCTTTCTTCCTCATTTAAGCTTTATTTCCCATGCGTAAAGAGTAATTGTTGGGCATAAAATCAAAAATCAATTCTTTATTTTTATCTGGTTAACAATTAATAAGGATGCTAACCAGGCAATCCAAATGTTAAAATCACTATTACTTTTCTTGTTGATAAATCATTATTCCCCAGTTTACCTCTCTTATTTGGTACGCATAAAATTTGGTTCATAAAAAAGAAGTTGCAGGGCATGCTGGGTTGTCCTTTTTTAATTCTCTACTTCCCCTAATGCAGCTTGATTGGCTGAAGCCTCTTTCCCTCCTGTTTTCCACTCCCACACCTCTGTTCCTCTCTGATTGGCCAATATTTCTCATGCTGAGGCAATGTATTTTCTATAGTGAAGGGCAGGCAATGCATACACAATCAGGCAGAGGAGAGTAAGGGAGGAAATGACATGAGGATTGGCTTCAAAATAGCCCCAGTTAAAATGGGAAATGCTAAGAAGGATGTTCTCTTTTTTTACTGTAGGAAAATCACTATGTGGACAGTGCAATACATGTTATGTTATGTAAGTAGAGCAAGTATATATCAAGGCTGTACCGCCCACCAGCCAATAGGAGGCTGCCTCGCCGTGGACCCACCTGCAATGGTTGGCACGCACGCCGCTGGCTGGCAGAGGAGGATGGAGGAATCTGGGCAATCAGCAGGGCTTTGTACCGAGACAGATGGAGGAATCCGGGCTATCAGCAGAGATGAGTACTGTAGCCTGCCTGCCTGTCTGACATCTGGTGCAGAAGCTGGGGGAGATCTTCGGGAAGCAGCCGAGGATTTCACACCATACAATGTGAGGAGCAACCTGCTGCCATGCTATCTGAGAGGGAGGAGGGGACCTACCTACCTACCCACCCACCTCACTGGCCACCAGCCTGATCTTCTTACCCACTCACCACTCCACTAGCCACCAGCATGATCTACTTTGCCACCACCCACCCCACTAGCCACCAGCCTGACCTACTTTGCCACCCGCCCACCCCACTAACCACCAGCCTGACCTACTTTGCCACCCACCCACCCCACTAACCACCAGCCTGACCTACTTTGCCACCCGCCCACCCCACTAATCACCAGCTTGACCTACTTTGCCACCCACCCCACTAGCCACCAGCCTGACCTACTTTGCTACCCACCTAACCAACTAGCTACCAGCCTTAGCTACTTTGCCACCCACCCACCCCACTAGCCACCAGCCTGACCTACTTTGTCACCCACCCCACTAGCCACCAGCGTTACCTACTTTGCCACCCACCCCACTAGCCACCAACCTGACCTACTTTGCTACCCACCCAACCAACTAGCTACTAGCCTTAGCTACTTTGCCACCCACCCCACTAGCCACCAGCCTGACCTACTTTGCCACCCACCCCACTAGTCACCAGCCTTACCTACATTGCCACCCACCTGGGGTGGCAATGTAGGTAAGGACAATGACCCCAAACACACCTCCAGGCTGTGTAAGGGCTATTTGACCAGGAAGGAGAGTGATGGCCTGGCCTCCACAGTCACCAGACCTGAACCCAATCGAGATGGTTTGGGGTGAGCTGGACCGCAGAGTGAAAGCAAAAGGGCCAACAAGTGCTAAGCATCTCTAGGAACTCCTTCAAGACTGTTGGAAGACCATTTCAGGTGACTACCTCTTGAAGCTCATCAAGAGAATGCCAAGAGTGTGCAAAGCAGTAATCAAAGCACAAGGTGGCTACTTTGAAGAACCTAGAACATGACATATTTTCATTTCTTTCACACTTTACTATATGTACTATACGTCCACATGTGTTAATTCATAGTTTTGATGCCTTCAGTGTGAATCTACAATGTTCATAGTCATGAAAATAAAGAAAACTCTTTGAATGAGAAGGTGTGTCCAAACTTTTGGTCTGTACTGTATATACAGTGGGTTGCAAAAGTATTCGGCCCCCTTGAAGTTTTCCACATTTTGTCACATTACTGCCACAAACATGCATCAATTTTATTGGAATTCCACGTGAAAGACCAATACAAAGTGGTGTACATGTGAGAAATGGATCGAAAATCATACATCATTCCAAACATTTTTTACAAATAAATAACTGCAAAGTGGGGTGTGCGTAATTATTCGGCTCCCTGAGTCAATACTTTGTAGAACCACCTTTTGCTGCAATTACAGCTACCAGTCTTTTAGGGTATGTCTCTACCAGCTTTGCACATCTAGAGACTGAAATCCTTGCCCATTCTTCTTTGCAAAACAGTTCCAGCTCAGTCAGATTAGATGGACAGCGTTTGTGAACAGAAGTTTTCAGATCTTGCCACAGATTCTCAATTGGATTTAGATCTGGACTTTGACTGAGCCATTCTAACACATAAATATGTTTTGTTTTAAACCATTCCATTGTTGCCCTGGCTTTATGTTTAGGGTCATTGTCCTGCTGGAAGGTGAACCTCCGCCCCAGTCTCAAGTCTTTTGCAGTCTCCAAGAGGTTTTCTTCCAAGTTTGCCCTGTATTTGGCTCCATCCATCTTCCCATCAACTCTGACCAGCTTCCCTGGCCCTGCTGAAGAGATGCACCCCCCGAGCATGATGCTGCCACGACCATATTTGACAGTGGGGATGGTGTGTTCAGAGTGATGTGCAGTGTTAGTTTTCTGCCACACATAGCGTTTTGCATTTTGGCCAAAAAGTTCCATTTTGGTCTCATCTGACCAGAGCACCTTCTTCCACATGGTTGCTGTGTCCCCCACATGGCTTGTGGCAAACTGCAAACGGGACTTCTTATGCTTTCTGTTAATGCCTTTCTTCTTGCCACTCTTCCATAAAGGCCAACTTTGTACAGTGCATGACTAATAGTTGTCCTATGGACAGAGTCTCCCACCTGAGCTGTAGATCTCTGCAGCTCGTCCAGAGTCACCATGGGCCTCTTGACTGCATTTCTAATCAGCGCTCTGCTTGTTTGGCCTGTGAGTTTAGGTGGATGGCCTTGTCTTGGTAGGTTTACAGTTGTGCCATACTGCTTCCATTTTTGAATGATCGCTTGAACAGTGCTCCGTGGGATGTTCAAGGCTTTGGAAATCTTTTTGTAGCCTAAGCTTGCTTTAAATTTCTCAATAACTTGATCCCTGACTTGTGTGGTGTGTTCTTTGGACTTCACGGTGTTGTTGCTCCCAATATTCTCTTAGACAACCTCTGAGGCCCTCACAGAGCAGCTGTATTTGTACTGACATTAGATTACACACAGGTGCACTCTATTTAGTCATTAGCACTCATCAGGCAATGTCTATAGGCAACTGACTGCACTCAGATCAAAGGGGGCCGAATAATTATGCACACACCACTTTGCAGTTATTTATTTGTAAAAAATGTTTGAAATCATGAATGATTTTCGTTCCACTTCTCATGTGTACAGCACTTTGTGTTGGTCTTTTATGTGGAATTCCAATAAAATTGATTCATGTTTGTGACAGTAATGTGACAAAATGTGGAAAACTTCAAGGGGGCCGAATACTTTTGCAACCCACTGTATAGTAGAAAGAACTAGTCCTTGTGTACATGGAACCGACGCTGAGAGTCTTCTTTCTACTATATATAGATTGCGGTGTCTTTTGATGTTGGCTCATTGGATGTTTGTATACTGTGTGCCTCTGAGGAAGCGGCTTCTGGCCGTGAAACACGTGTCAGGCAGTCTTGTGTGTGACTTGTTTCCAAGAAAAAACCCACTGTGTGCTTGTTTGATATTGATTGTTGCAAATATCAAGGGGTGGAACAATACTATTTTATTGTGTCAATAGTCCTTGTAACATGTCAGCCCTAATGCCTTCCCTTGTAACATGTCAGCCATCACTCCTTCCCCTGTAACATGTCAGCCACCACTCCTTCCCCTGTAACATGTCAGCCATCACTCTTTCCCCTGTAACATGCTAGCCATCATTCCTTCCATGTTTCATTTGTTACACTGTCCCCTGGAATATGTCAGACCTATTTCCCTCATAACATGTCTTCTGTTACTTCATCTTTAAACTCATAGTGTCACTGCACAGCACTGCCTATCTGACAAGTGTCAGCTATGAATGGAAGCTGTGTAGACTTTTTTTATCACAGTTGATATAATTCACACTTTATTATCTATCTACAGAGAGATCACGTGACCAGATCAGTGAGGATGGATGAGAACCTGGAAATGAAAGAGGAAGAAGAAGAGACATACGTGAGAAGTGATCAACGGTCTATAGATGAGGGTAATATGATGGGGACACTTAAAGAGGAAGAAGAAGAGACGAATGTGAGAAGTGATCAACAGTCTATAGAGGAGGGTAATATGATGGGGACAATTAAAGAAAAAGAAGAAGAGACGTATGAGAGGGGTTATCAACAGTCTACGGTGGAGATTAACATTATGGGGGCAATTAAAGAGGAGGACACTCATACAGACATCAGAACAGGTGAGTAATCAACATTGAATATTGAATAAATGTGTATATTATTATTGTAGTTCAGCTGCTCACAAACTGGCTATAATAGGAGTTAAGCTAGTAACTCATATTAAGATTATTGTCATATGAAACGATCACTCTTGATTTTTGGTGAATGGTGACAGCCAGGGTAATTTCTGGCCATTCCATATTCCAGATGTGGCCTTACTAGAGAGTTAAACAGGGGCAATATTATGCTAGCATCTCGAGTTTTTATTTCCCTTTTAATGCATCCCAAAATTTTGCAGCGGCTTGGCATTGAGTACGAATATTTAACTTGTTGTCGATGAGTACTTCTAAGTCCTTCTCCAAGTTTGATGTCCCCAACTGTATCCCATTTATTTTGTATGGTGCTAGACCATTGGTACGACCAAAATGCATGATTTTACATTTTTCAACATTGAATTTCATCTGTCATGTATGTGCCCATATAGCTATCCTATCCAGATCCTGTTGCAATATGACACTATCTTCCTGAGAGTTGATGATCCGGCACAATTTTGTATCATCTGCAAAAATAGCAACATTGCTCACTACTGCATCTACTAGGTCATTAATAAATAAATTGAAGAGCACTGGACCCAGAACAGACCCCTGTGGTACCCCACTGCTAACAGTCTCCCATTTTGAGTATGATCCATTGACCACAACTCTTTGTTTTCTGTCCATTAGCCAGTTCCCTATCCATGCACACAGACTCTTCCCCAGTCCTTGCATCCTCAACTTTTGCACCAGACTTTTGTGGGGAACAGTGTCGAAGGCCTTTGCAAAGTCCAAGTATATCACATCTACAGTATTCCCAATATCCATATTAGCATTCCCTACCTCATAAAAGCTGAGCATGTTAGTCAAACAGGACCTGTCTTTAGTAAACCCATGTTGATGCTGAGAAATAAGATTATTTTCTACTATGAAGTCATGTATAGTATCTCTTAGTAACCCCTCAAATAGTTTGCATACAACTGATGTTAAGCTTACAGGTCTATAATTTCCTGGATCTGATTTTTTGCCCTGATTTGTTTCTGATAGACAAAATCTGTCAGGCTTATCTGCATGCTTGTTTCAGGTGTGTGATTCAGACAGTACTACAGCCAAATCATTGTTTAACCCTTTCCCGACTGCCTAACGCCGATAGGCGTCAGGAAGGTGGCTCCCCCAGGACCACCTAATGCTGACCGGCATCAAGTCCTGGGGGCGGAGATCGGTGGGGATCACACGCGTAAACAACCTGCTAGATCACGGCTGCCAGGCTGAAAATTTTTTAAAAAAACACCGAAACTGCTTGTACAGTGCAGCGATGTAGTGCAGTGCTGTACGGGGGACAGCTCTGTCACTGAGCTGTCCCCAGGAGAGGCTCAAACTGGGATCCCTCTCATAGGCTGATGCCTATGAGAGTAGATCACAATGATTGGATCTCGGTTGGGGGGGGGGGAAGGGGCTGGATAAATTTAAAAAAAATGGACATTTTTATTAAACAAAGAAGACAATTAAATTAATAATAATAAAAACAATAATGTTGCAGCAGCAATTTCTTTGTCACCAACAGAAAGCTCGGTTGGTGGCAAGAAAAGGGGGCAAGATTAATTTGTGTGCTAGGTTGTGGACTGAATTGTAAAAATTGGCCTGGTCACTAGGGGGTGTAAGAATTTATATGTTGGTTGCTATTGGCAACAGCACAACACACCTTTTGCTCCGGCACCAGCAACTCCTTAGAGCTGCAACTCACAGCGACAGCATACAGGAGATAGAGCGGAAACAGCCTTCTTCACCTGTCAAATGGGTTTATTAAGCAATCAAGCATCTTGTGTTACAGATTGATTTCTTCAGAGTATAAATAGTCTTTCCTATGTCCTATGTACATCACATATATTTACAGCATACAGACAGGAAGCTAGTATTCTAACTAGGAAGCATAGAGAGAGCCGGATAGCTGGAAAGTAGATTAAAAAGTACTCTCTTCCATCCGGTCTCCCCATTTTATATGAACATCAAAGAGTTAAATTCTGACATCACCCGAGCCATACCCCCAAGCCTACAATTGGCGGGCACAGGCATGTGACCCACCTCATATTTAATATTCAATTGACTTATAACTTAGTTACAAAGAATGCAATGTTTTGTAAATATCGGCTTTGTTTACCGTTCCCGTCGTCTAACTGTTGGGCAGTTAGAACTTTAGTGTAATGATCGCTGCTGCAGCAGGTGTTGCTGGAAGTAGTAGTGCTGCAGCTCAGGCAGTTCTGATGTCTTTCCATGCAAGCTGCATAGCTTTGTCTGTCTTTCCCTGCTGTCAGCTTGTGACTGATTATCATTCACCTGTGTGGGAATCTGCATGTCTGCTCCCATTGGATGACCTCAGTATAAAGATCTGCTTCCTGCAGGGTTTCCTTGGGTTTTCATAGCTTCAGTTTAAGCCTGTCTTGCTGTCGCTTCAGCCCTCGATCGTGTTTCTTGTTCTAAAGATACTTTGCTGGTCTTTGCATCATATATTGGTTCATTGCCAATATATATGCATACCAGCACGTTTATTATTTTCCTTGTATTTGTGTTACGTTGATACATCAGTGTCGCTGATGTATACGTACACGAACTGTTTATATCCTGTGTGCAGTTAGTCAGCCTTCCAGCACGTTTTGGTAGGTTGCGCGTACCGTGACCACCCGTGCTGAGGTAGTTACCCTGCTCCTGGTTCTGTTTGTGGATTGCGTTCATCTCTGCGAAGAGATAACGAATCCTTCTGAATCCTGTTCTGTTACCGTTTGTGGATTGCGTTCATCTCTGCGAGGAGATAACGAATCCTTCTGAATCCTGTCCTGTTACCGTTTGTGGATTGCGTTCATCTCTGCGAAGAGATAACGAATCCTTCTGAATCCTGTTCTGTTACTGTTTGTGGATTGCGTTCATCTCTGCGAAGAGATAACGAATCCTTCTGAATCCTGTTCTGTTACCGTTTGTGGATTGCGTTCATCTCTGCGAAGAGATAGCGAATCCTTCTGAGTCCTGTTCCCTGTATTACTCCAGTCCTAGTCAGCGTTCCTGCTTATGTCATATATCGGTTCATTGCCGATATATACATATGTTAGTCAGACGTTACAAATAGTTTCATTGATAGCTGTAATTGTAATACGCTAGGAAAACATACTTATTGTATATTTGTCTGTGTTACGTTCATCTATCTTGATCCTGCTATTTCCTGACTATCCTGTCCTGTTTTTGTGAGGCACGCCATCGCCGCAACGCATTGGCTGCCTCATTCCAGTCTGTGTTATTGTGGACGCTTGCTGTCACTAAGTAGTGGCTAGTTTAGCAAGCGTTCATTCTGTTTACCTGTCCTGATCTCCTCAGTTCTGGTTTATGCGCTCAGCGCTACTTTGCGCTGAGACGTTATAGCGAAAGCATTGTTTGTGGCTGTCAGTTCTGCACCGGCTCTGTGCGCCACAATCTCCTGTTGGAGTCAGTCCTCCCCTCCACTATACTAGGGATAGCCTGTTTCCTTGTGCTAGTGTGTGTACCTCCTCCACGTCAGCTCATGCGTTGCATGCTGACTGTGGAGAATACACCACCAAGCCTTACATTATGAAAACCCCATTACCAATCCCCATTGTGGGGGGGATTCCCAGAAAGTATGACACTGTTAATTATGGTTCCTGTTCCTTTAAGAAATTTGAAGAACTTAGCTCTGAAACAGAAAATGAGTTTTTCTCTGAATGTGCCAGGTTCCTGACCAATCCTGATCTCCAAGCGACTCCTGTTTCAACCTGGGCACTCCAACTAAGTTATATTTTGTTTAAAGGGGAATTATTCCAGTGGGCATTTGATGTTCTCAATCATTCCGATTTGAAAGAGAGACCGCTGGAATTTCTAGCGTTTGTGATCCATAACTGGTTGTGCATAGATCCATTGCCTTTTCCTCTTAATGAACTCCTGGCAGCAGGCCAATCAGCTACTCCTTCAATTGCTTGCAAAAATGTTCAGCAAGCAGAAAGTGTTACTGATAATTTTCCTGCAGCCTTGAATAAATCACCAAAAACAGCAGGGTCTAAGGCAAAAACGCAAACGTTCTAAGAAACGTGTCCGATCTGCAGAGTCGTTATCCTTAGCGACTGAGACCTATAATGAGATTCTGCCATTAACAGATAATGAAATGCAATTGTCTTTCAGGGGAGTTAAATGGACTTATGAAACTACTAATGAACTTTCCTCCCTGGCTAGGGAAAATAAAGATTTTTGTTTAAAAGAATTATCTGAGTATGATTATGAGGAGATATTACAGAGTATTGAACAAATCAACTTATTTGTGAAGCAAGGAAAGTTTGCATACACTACAGTTCAGCACTTGCTACAGGTATTGGAGATTCTTAGGAATAAGGAATCTGACAATCACCTGCTAATTAACCCAATATATGTCCCTGCTACAATCATATCTGCAAACCATGATCTGCCTGTTAAGTATGCTTGGAATCCTCCATTTGAGAAAGGAGAGATGGAAGCTCTGGTCAATGAATGGAAGAATGATTCAAGTTCATTTTGTCAATTTTACAGTGCAAAAAGTGAATTAGTATTGAATGCATGCATTAAGTCTGCCTATAACCTAATAAAAACTGGTGTGTGTGGGTATGACTTTGTGGCTCCATTGATTGATGTGTGGGAACTGATTTTGGATGATTTTTATGTGACTCCGAATTCGCAAATTTGGCGTTCTGACCCGCCTGCTTCAGCACCTTTGGCTGATTCAGCAGGTGATTCGGAGCTCTTTTTGTGTGAAATTGAAGTTCCTGCAATTCCACCCTGTACCATGGATAACTCAGTGTTACTTACCAGTAAAACAGAAGCCACTGATACATTCTTAACCTTGCCCTGCGCAAATTTCTCAGCAGAGAATCCAGAGGTCCTGCTGACTTCCGAGTCCAGCCTAGCCAGTACTCATGACTCTTTGTTCAGTGAAACAGACACCAGAAAAATCTTGCCTGCCTCTGCAAACACTTCTGCAGAAATTACCTGTGTTAATAAAGTTCAACTCCTGTCTGATCCAGCAGATGCCAATAGATGCACTACATCAGTTTCCGAGTCCCAGCAATCCTGTCTAGAAACCTCAGAACCCCAGCATCTGAATTTTCCAATTTTACAAATGAATGGTGATTCAGATGCGCAAACATTGTGTCTTGATCTTCCTGTTTCTACACCTCGCTCTAGTTTCGTGAATAGCTCAGAGCATCTGCTATGTGAACTTGAAATCGCAGAATTATTACCTTGTTCAGAAAATGTTCCAGTAAATTTGCCCTGTACCATGAATTGTGCAGTAGATCTCTCAAATGAAACTCAGGTCATAGAATCATTATGCTGTCCAGCAGGTGCTTCCATGGTTTTGCCCTGCAATATGGACTGTTCAGTGATCCTGTCCAGTGAAGCTGTGATCGCAGAGTCTTATGCTTCACCCAGTACTTTGGATACTTCAAACCCTCTAGCAGAGGAGTCTGAGGCACTGCTTACCTCAGTTGGTGTTGCAGTAATATTCACTTGTCTAGCAGCTGTTTTGGAATTACAGTCTGCTCTAATAAAACTTGATGAATTTCTGCCCAGCAAAGCAGAAGCCATTGAAATATTGTCCTCGTCAGCAAGTGTGTTAGATACCTTGCCCTGTACACAGTCTGATTTAACCAATGTTGTTGAGTCCCTCTCCACTGTTGTAACAGCAGAGGAACTCCAGCCCTGTCCTCTGAATGTTTCAGAAGTCTTGCCCTGTAACATGGATAATTCTGATTATCTGGTCAAAATAATAGAAATCTCAGAATTTCAGTCCGGTCTGATGAGTGTTCCTGAAACCCAGCCCTGTATCCTGAAAGATTCTGGTTCTCTGGCCGCTGTGGCAGAGGTTCCAGAGTCCCCTTCCTGTCCAGGGAATTCCTCAGTTTTGCCTAGTCCAGTGGGGGCTGCTGCAATACTCACTTGTTCTGCAGCGCCTCATGAGCTCCAATCCAGTGTATTAGATGAGTCTCTGTCCAGTCCAGAGGTAGTTGTGGAGTCCCTATCTGGTTCAGTGCATACATCAGAAGATTTGTCCTGTCTTGTTAGTGCCCCTGAATCTGATTTGTTACTGACTTTGCTGGAATCAGCGACATCTAAGTCTGATCCTGCATTCTCGTGTAAAAGTCCAGTAGTTGCGAAGTCTAGTCATGATGATTTTTTTTTGGCCAGTCCTGGTTTTGGTCCTGTCTTGGCTGACCCTGAGGCTCACAGTTCCTTGACATGCCCAGAGGTTTCTCTTGTGCCAGTGTGCCCAGATGTTCTTTGTGTGCCAGATTGCCCAAGTGTGTCTAAGGTGTTAGCGTGCTCTGATGCTTCCTTAGTGGGAACATGTTCTGATGTTGCCAGTCTGCCTGCATGCCCAGAGATGGTTCTGGTCCCTGAAAGCCCTGATCTTGATGTTTGTCCTTGTGGCCCTGGCTCGGGAATTGCCCTAGGTTCCATAGGGGTTCTTGATAGTTCTCCATGTGAGCCTAAGGGGCGTTCTGACCTATGGGGATCTCTTTGGAGCTTCAAGGTGTTCTGGGAGGTCTCTGAGGAAACTTGTCCTGGTGCCTTGGACTGGTTCAACAGTGGGTTTTGTGTTGGTAAAGACAGTCCCGGTGGGCATTGCAAAGGCGTTGGCGTTTTTGAACGGTTCCTGGAAGGCGGTGGGTATCGCTCAGGGAGTTTCGGAGGGCTTTCTTCTGGAAATCATGGTTCTGATGGGTGTCACACTGGGGCTTGTAGTACTGATGGGCATGGTTCTGTAGGTTCTGGTTCTGATGGGTCCAGTCTTGTGGGGACTGATTCTGGAATTCGGTCTTGCCGGGCTGTCCCGGTCATCATGAATTATCAGTCAGACTATTTTGTTGGGAATTTCAGTTTTGAAAAGCGTCTGGAATCCGCTTTTAAGGGCGGGGGTACTGTAATGATCGCTGCTGCAGCAGGTGTTGCTGGAAGTAGTAGTGCTGCAGCTCAGGCAGTTCTGATGTCTTTCCATGCAAGCTGCATAGCTTTGTCTGTCTTTCCCTGCTGTCAGCTTGTGACTGATTATCATTCACCTGTGTGGGAATCTGCATGTCTGCTCCCATTGGATGACCTCAGTATAAAGATCTGCTTCCTGCAGGGTTTCCTTGGGTTTTCATAGCTTCAGTTTAAGCCTGTCTTGCTGTCGCTTCAGCCCTCGATCGTGTTTCTTGTTCTAAAGATACTTTGCTGGTCTTTGCATCATATATTGGTTCATTGCCAATATATATGCATACCAGCACGTTTATTATTTTCCTTGTATTTGTGTTACGTTGATACATCAGTGTCGCTGATGTATACGTACACGAACTGTTTATATCCTGTGTGCAGTTAGTCAGCCTTCCAGCACGTTTTGGTAGGTTGCGCGTACCGTGACCACCCGTGCTGAGGTAGTTACCCTGCTCCTGGTTCTGTTTGTGGATTGCGTTCATCTCTGCGAAGAGATAACGAATCCTTCTGAATCCTGTTCTGTTACCGTTTGTGGATTGCGTTCATCTCTGCGAGGAGATAACGAATCCTTCTGAATCCTGTCCTGTTACCGTTTGTGGATTGCGTTCATCTCTGCGAAGAGATAACGAATCCTTCTGAATCCTGTTCTGTTACTGTTTGTGGATTGCGTTCATCTCTGCGAAGAGATAACGAATCCTTCTGAATCCTGTTCTGTTACCGTTTGTGGATTGCGTTCATCTCTGCGAAGAGATAGCGAATCCTTCTGAGTCCTGTTCCCTGTATTACTCCAGTCCTAGTCAGCGTTCCTGCTTATGTCATATATCGGTTCATTGCCGATATATACATATGTTAGTCAGACGTTACAAATAGTTTCATTGATAGCTGTAATTGTAATACGCTAGGAAAACATACTTATTGTATATTTGTCTGTGTTACGTTCATCTATCTTGATCCTGCTATTTCCTGACTATCCTGTCCTGTCTTTGTGAGGCACGCCATCGCCGCAACGCATTGGCTGCCTCATTCCAGTCTGTGTTATTGTGGACGCTTGCTGTCACTAAGTAGTGGCTAGTTTAGCAAGCGTTCATTCTGTTTACCTGTCCTGATCTCCTCAGTTCTGGTTTATGCGCTCAGCGCTACTTTGCGCTGAGACGTTATAGCGAAAGCATTGTTTGTGGCTGTCAGTTCTGCACCGGCTCTGTGCGCCACAATCTCCTGTTGGAGTCAGTCCTCCCCTCCACTATACTAGGGATAGCCTGTTTCCTTGTGCTAGTTTGTGTACCTCCTCCACGTCAGCTCATGCGTTGCATGCTGACTGTGGAGAATACACCACCAAGCCTTACATTTAGAACTGATAACCCCTTATGTGGCCTTCCACAAGAAACATGTTCCCAGTAACTGGCTGTATGTGGCCTCCTACAAGGAACATGTTCCCAGTAACTGGTCGCATCATTTCTTCTCCGAGAAACTCTGTGTAAAGAGACCCTGTATCTCAACTCTTTGCTAGACTCCAGTACTTGAGGCTAGAATTCAAGTATACTTACATTCTAACAGGGGGTGTAAGCCTGTGGTCCTCAACTGGTTAAAAGGAAATAAATAATGCAGCCTCCACATGTCTTTTTCCTTGGGTTCTTTTGAAATATTACTTATTAAAACTTTAAAATCACACTAATGGACTTACACCGCCTGGGATAAAACTTGCACTAAACAGGACATATGACAGCATGTTCCCAGTTATGCTGGGTACACACGATGCGATTTCTCGCTTGATCGACTGGATTGATTGATTATTTCTGACATGTCTGATCGATACAGTGGTCGATTTTGCACACTTAGCATTAGAAAATCGACCATTGTATATTTATCAGAAATAATCGATCGACCAGTAGAGATGTCGCGAACCTCCGATTTTCAGTTTGCGAACCGCAATAGACTTTGAACTTTGAAAAATAGAAAAAATTCTAACACCTACAAAAATGATAAAAAAAACCATGTTTCAAAGGCTCTAATACCTGGAGGCAGACATCATTGACTGAAATACACATCAAATGTCCCAAGCTAACATCTAGGTTTCCCACAGACCCCTATTTTAGGCCTCCCTCCACCCTCCACCCTCCTGCCCTTCTACCTATTCCCTCCTCCCGGAGGGACTCATCTGCCAGAGAATTATATTATTTCAAAAGCCAGTTTACATACCATAGCTGAGAATGGAACCCAGGACTCACTGTGTGGTGGGTAAGTACCTTAACCACTGTACTACAACAGTACTAACTGAAGCTGGCCTAGCATTTACCATTTATGCTCAATCCAACAGAAAAATTAGACAAGATAGCAGCGTTAGGAAGACTTGCCTAAGGTCTCCTACTGAATAGGTGCTGGCTTACTGAACAGACAGAGATGAGATTCGAACTCTGGTCTCCTGTGTCAGAGGCAGAGCCCTTCACCATTACACCATCCAGCCACTGCTTACAGATATGTAGCCAGACATGGCCTTGTATTTTATGTTCAACAGTTGTCAAGAGAAAAATTAGACAAGGTAGCAGTGTTAGGAAGACTTGCCTAAGGTCTCCTGCTGAATAGGTGCTGGCTTACTAAACAGACAGAGACGAGATTTGAACTCTGGTCTCCTGTGTCAGAGGCAGAGCCCTTCACCATTACACCATCCAGCCACTGCTTACAGATATGTAGCCAGACATGGCCTTGTATTTTGTGTTCAACAGTTGTCAAGAGAAAAATTAGACAAGATAGCAGTGTTAGGAAGACTTGCCTAAGGTCTCCTGCTGAATAGGTGCTGGCTTACTGAACAGACGGAGACGAGATTCAAACTCTGGTCTTCTGTGTCAGAGGCAGAGCCCTTCACCATTACACCATCCAGCCACTGCTTACAGATATGTAGCCAGACATGGCCTTGTATTTTGTGTTCAACAGTTGTCAAGAGAAAAATTAGACAATATAGCAGTGTTAGGAAGACTTGCCTAAGGTCTCCTGCTGAATAGGTGCTGGCTTACTGAACAGACAGACGAGATTCGAACTCTGGTCTCCTGTGTCAGAGGCAGAGCCCTTCACCATTACACCATCCAGCCACTGTTTACAGATATGTAGCCAGACATGGCCTTGTATTTTATGTTCAACAGTTGTCAAGAGAAAAATTAGACAAGATAGCAGTGTTAGGAAGTCTTGCCTAAGGTCTCCTGCTGAATAGGTGCTGGCTTACTGAACAGACAGAGACGAGATTCAAACCCTGGTCTCCTGTGTCAGAAGCAGAGCCCTTCACCATTACACCATCCAGCCACTGCTTACAGATATGTAGACAGGCATGGCCTTGTCTTTTGAGTTCAACAGTTGTCCAAAGAGAACCCCAGATAGCCAGGTAGATTTATCTCTCTCTCTCTCTCTCTCTCTCTCTCTCTCTCTCTCTCTCTCTCTCTCTCTCTCTATCTAGTAGGGATGGTCACCGCTTTCCGTGGAATTGTATTGTTGAGCATAAATGGATTGAGCATAAGTGGTACATGCTAGGCTGGCTTCAGCATGTAGTGTTGGTGAGAGAGAGAGAGAGAGAGAGAGAGAGAGAGAGATGAATCTACCTGGCTATCTGGGGTTCTCTTTGGACAACTGTTGAACACAAAAGACAAGGCCATGTCTGGCTACATATCTGTAAGCAGTGGCTGCATGGTGTAATGGCGCTGCCTCTGACACAGGAGACCAGAGTTCAAATCTCAGCTCTGTCTGTTCAGTAAGCCAGCACCTATTCAGTAGCAGACCTTAGGCAAGTCTTCCTAACACTGCTACTGCCTATAGAGCATGCCCTAGTGGCTGCAGCTCTGGTGCTTTGAGTCCGCCAGGAGAAAAGCGTGATATAAATGTTATTTGTCTATACTACTTTTTCTCTTGTATTGAGCATAAATGGTAAATTTTAGGCCAGCTGCAGTTAGTACTGATGTGGTACAGTGGTTAGCGTGCTTGCCCACCACACAGTGAGACCCGGGTTCAAATCCCAGCCAATGTGAGTTGGCTTCTATGCTACAAATCCTTAAAGGGAACCTAAACGGAGAAGGATATGAATTTTTCCTTTTAAAATAATACCAGTTGCCTGAATCGCCTGCTGATCCTGTGTCTCTAATACTTTTAGCCACAGCCCCTGAACAAGCATGCAGATCAGGTGCTCTGACTGAAGTCAGACTGGATTAGCTGCATGCTTGTTTCAGGGTGTGATTCAGCCACTATTGCAGTCACAAAGATCAGCTGGACTGCCAGGCAACTGGTATTGTTTACAGGAAACACCCATATTACTCTCAGTTAAGGTTCCCTCTAAGCAACCTAATGTTTCTATTGCACTGAGCATAAATGGTAAATTTTAGGCCAGCTTCTCTTAGTACTGTTGTGGTACAGTCATTAGGGTGACTTGCCCACCACACAGTGAGATTTGGGTTCGATTCCCAGCCATGGTATGATATAAACTGGTTTTTGAAATAGCATAATTCCCTGCAGATGAGACCCTTCTCCCTCCTGGTAGGAGGGAGGAGCGAATAGGTAGAAGGGTGGGAGGTAGGAGACCCACAAGAGACTAATTAAAATCTCCCTAGCAGAGTGTGTAGCAGCTGTCCCATAACTAATTAGTGTAGGGCAGACAACTGAGTCAAATGGTATAAGGACCTTGCTGGGAGGGAGGGAGGGGGGGGGGGTGAGCCTCCAGCCGTGAAAGCAGTGTGTTTGGCAATAATGTGTCTGCTGACATTGCTGTGGAGGGTCAAAGTTTTGCTCAATAGAGCATTATGGGGCGAATCGAACTTCCGCAAAAGTTCGCCTGGTGCAGGCGAACGCGAACCCCCAGGCGAACCGTTCGTGACATCTCTATCGACCAGTCGATCGAGCGGGAAATCGCATCGTGTGTACCCAGCATTACACTGCTCTCCTTCTGTCAGCCGCGTCCCTTAGGTTCAGAATGCCAACCACACGTGTACATTGGCTCCTTCCCATGAGTTTCATGAGGCTTGTATACATGCTAGATAACTCTTGAACAACAGGACTATCAGGCAACTTTTATTGTTTACAATATAAACAATGAATATTATGGCCTATTACACCCAATGATAAATTGTCCAAAAATCACTTAATCTTTATTGCACAATACACTAAACACAACGTGCTCCTCTCATGGAGCCTGATTTTACACACACTCTTAAAAACATGTCTGCGCAGACATAATAACCAGAAGTTCCCCGCTTCCCACTTTTTGTATTGCATAGACTTGTGTGCATGGAGACTGGCCACAATTTGGCTCTTTTGCTCCATGCACGCAAGTCCAAACCCCTCACTATCACACACACATGTCACACATACAGCAGCTGCTCCCCTCTAATAGGTTATAGTCCCAGAATGTAGCTGCAGCATATATTGTTGGCCGGCTTCAATGCACATAAAGTTGTATAACAGCAGTTCAGTTTGCACAATTTACTTTCCACATTGCTGTTCAGCTAGTCAACAACCATTTTAATTTCTATACTTGCGTGGGTGTTGTTTGTAGAGACACGGATGCATCTAAGACATCTGTAAATAGTAAGAAATCAGTCACCTTCTCAGGTCCAAAGAAAGACAAAAATAAGGATAATAACAAAAAAGGCAAGAGGGGGGCTGTAAAGGGGATACAATTTTGAAAGGTATGGAGGATAAAACAGGAAGGGATGGGAGGTGGCACAGGAATCAGAAGACAGCAGTTCAGAGGAGGAATGGTGGGGAGTAACCAGGAGCAAGAAACGATACAGGGGGCTGAGCAGGAGGTAGTGGACCTCTCTGGGGTGGTAATTAATTTATCTACATTTCTGTTGAATAGGAACCATGTTGAAGTACTTGTAAAGGGCCTGTCCATCTCTCCTACTGCCCCTGGTGATACCTTTGAAATCTATAAGGATGTGAATCTGTTTCTAAGGAAGGTGATGTTGCAGTTACATCACAAGAAGGGTTGCACTGATGGGATGGTGGAGGGGAGGACAGAGAATTTGCAACAACAGCGACGAAATGAAGAAGTGTTAATGGATGAAGACAGAGGCCATTATAAATCTACAGACCATGTTAGACGAGGGTGGCCACTGCGAAAATGTGCCACAACTATGCCATCAATATCAAGCAACCGGTATTTATCTGTATTCCTTGAGACGTTGAATAATGATTTAAAGACAAAAAATTGGTAAGATAAGGGTAGACATATGTTGTGTAATCTAACCAGAGCACAGTTGAAAGCAGTAGAAGAATTAAAAAGAGCCCCCAATTTGGTAATAAAAGCAAGCGATAAGGGGGGGGGGGATATTGTATTGTTAAATGAGGAGGATTATGTAGCTAAGGCTATGAGGCAGCTTTCAGATGAAAGTACATATGAAAAATTGTCTGAAACTTCCTTTCCTGCGATCAAAGACAAAATTAATCACTGGGTCGATAAAGCACGAGAGCAGGAGATAATAACTCGACAAGAATGGGAGTACCTGTTAGTAACTACCTACAATGTTCCCACAATTTACTTTATCCCAAAAATTCATAAGAGCCTCTCACGTCCACCAGGTTGCCCGATTGTATCGGGCTGTGGAGGGCCATGTAAAAGACTGGGGAGGCTCTTAGATGAAAAACTGAAACCCCTGGTAACTCAACTTCCATCATATGTGAAATATAGTCGGGAGTCATGGGCGTAACAATAGGGGCTGCGGCCCATGCGCCCGCCGGGGGCCTGGGCCCCCAAAACGGCCCTGAGCGGGTCCCGGGGGGTTAAGGGGCCCGCTTGAAATTTCTGCTGGGGGGCCCGGTGGGTCTTAGTTACGCCCCTGTCGGGAGGTGTTCAAAGGGCTCGAGAAGTTTGAGTTCCCCCCTGGATCCCTCTTTGTGGGGATCCATGTGGAATCATTTTACATGTTGATCCCACATGAGGAGGGGCTCAAGGCGGTTGATTTTTACTGATAGTAATGGCGTAAACGTCTATACAATAAATGGATTTATGAACTGCAATATGGAGAGGGTAGTGTACCTTATTGAATGTCCATGTAAACTGATCTATGTTGGGAAGACTAGGAGAGATCTAAAATCTAGGGTCTTGGAACACTTCAGGGAGATAGAAGATGGAGATGTTGAAATGTCACTGTATAAACATTATAGGGAAAAACATAGAGCCTCACTTAGAGGCACTAAGGTCAAGGCAATCTACAAGTTGAACCTCTCCGAGAGAAGGGGGGATTTCGATGACATGTTATTGGGTAAAGAGACAAAGTGGATCTATAGATTAAATACGCTTGAACCTTATGGATTCAATTCTGATTTGGATTTGATGCCATTTTTGCATCAAATAACATTTAGTAGATGAAGGGTGCAAGAATTAATCGCCCTGATTTTTTGCGTTTGCTTTTTTGTGTATTGTTTTTTTGCCTTTTTTGCATCTTTGCATTGATATTTTATTAATTTAGTGTTGGGTATAGGAGATAAATTCCCCCAACCCCCACTTTCCCTCTGAGAGGTTTGACCTAATGAGATATAGTCGTGTGCCACAGTTTGTAAGGTTGAAAGAAAATAAAGGTATAAGGAAGGGTATATGCTGATATGACTGAATCAGGGAATTACTTAGATATAATAGTCTACGCTGTATCTAGTGAACAAGTCTGTAATAGAGAGTTGGACTATGAATTCTGACAGTTTAAAATACAAATAGTGAAATATGAGTGAAAAGAGGATATCTGACTGAAAATGAACGAGTTGACCTATCCAGCAGGGTTGCTTGCGATCTGTCGTATCCTGGACAGCAGTAAGTTATTACAATCTGCCCAGTAACAGTGACGTCACTGGGAAGAAAAATGGCGATTGGTTAGGGGAAAGAACAACCTCCCATAAAGTAAAGAAGGTGATGGCCATTAACCACGCCCTTAAGATAGTCCTGTGACGTGAAACGCGTCGGTGGGAGAAGCTACCCGCTGCAGTGCATCTATGCACGCCTATCCCACGTTTGAGCCCAATCACCAGCCTGCAAATACCGCTCGGTATGAGCTAAAAACAGGACTAAACAGTGCAGAGCTCTGCTCATGTCACCTAAAAGCGACACTTGCTTCCCCTAAGGCTGAGACTGGATTATACTAGTGAGGAGCGAGTGCTCTACCTAAAAGTGAATTATCACTACTGGTATATGCCCGAGAGGGAGAACTAACTGCAAAAGCCACCTGCGGAAAGTGATTACATCACATGCGGTGGGTGATAAGAGGTCAGAGGAACCTGCAAGCGGTACACATACGCAAGTATTAGAAATGAAAATGGTTGTTGACTAGCTGAACAGCAATGTGGAAAGTAAATTGTGCGAACTGAACTGCTGTCATACAACTTTATGTGCATTGAATCCAGTCAACAATATATGCTGCAGCTATATTCTGGGACTATAATCTATTAGAGGGGAGCAGTTGCTGTATGTGTGACCTGTGTGTGTGTTAGGCCTCTTTTCCATGAACTGTTCACAGGCAGTGAAATGCCTCTCAAACTCTCACAACTGCTCACTGCTGCCTGGTAACTGCTCACTGATGCCTGGTAACTGCTTGTTGCTGCCTGGTAACTGCTGACTGCTGCCTGGTAACTGCTTGCTGAGCACACAGTTCAACAGTTCATGGAAAAGAGGCCTTACAGTGAGGGGCTTGAACTTGCGTGCATGAAGCAAAAGAGCCAAATTGTGGCCAGTCTCCATGCACACAAGTCTATGTAATACAACAAGTGGGAAGCGGGGAACTTCTGGTTTTAATTATGTCTGTTCAGACATGTTATTAAGAGTGTCTGTGTAAAATCAGGCTCCATGAGAGGAGCACATTGTGTTTGGGGTATTGTGCAATAAAGAATAAGTGATTTTTGGACAATTTATCATTGGGTGTAATAGGCCATAATTTTCATTGTTTATATTGTATGCATAGTACGGCTTCACCTACCGTATTTTTCGGACTATAAGACGTACTTTTTATCCCCCCAAAAGAGGGGGAAAATGTTGGTGCGTCTTATGGTCCGAATGTGGCTTTTTTTTTTTTTTCCCCTGCTTGATGGCTGATTTCAGCTCTCCCTTCTCCCTCCCTCCAAACCTCAACGTGATGCAGCCTGCAGGAATCGCTTTCACTCACCCCAGGACCTGCGGCTCTACTTTCACTGAGGAGACGCTTGCTGTGGGACCGGCGGTTCTCCTGTCACTGAGGGGACACTTCTCTTAATGGCCAGCGGGCTGCGGGGACCGGCGGCGATGCTGTCACTGAGGCGGCGATTTTCCTAATGGCCAGCGTGCTGCGGGGATGATTATCCGTTTGCCCGGGACTCCAGGTTATAACGAGTGGAGCTGCCGCTCCCGGGGTTGTACGAGATGAGGAACGCCGATCCTCCCTCTAGGCTGCAGACACTGAACAACATTGGGGAAAGCACAGAGCCGCACACCGGTCCCGGGCAAACAGATAATCATCCCCGCAGCACGCTGGCCATTAGGAAAACCGCCGCCTCAGTGACAGCATCGCCGCCGGTCCCCGCAGCACGCTGACCATTAGGAAAACTGCCGCCTCAGTGACAGCATCGCCGCCGGTCCCTGCAGCACGCTGGCCATTAAGAGGAGTGTCCCCTCAGTGACAGGAGAACCGCCGGTCCCCGCAGCAAGTGTCCCCTCATTGAAAGCAGAGCCGCTGGTCCCTGCAGCATGCTGGCCATTGAGAAAAGCACCACCGATCCTGGGGTGAGTGACACTGATTCCTGCAGGCTTGTTTACCTTTTTATGCCTGATTAAGCATTAAAAAGTAAAAAGAAAATGAAGATGCACAGTCTATATTTCGTATATCACTGTCATTGATCTTCTGTACTTGTTTACTTTTTTTTTTTTGCCTAATTAAGCATGTCATAGTAAAAATGATTCCTGTAGGCTGCTTCATGCTGTGGTTCAGAGAGAGAAGTGGTCTTTGACATATTGCCTGATGGGTATATTGCCTGAGAACTGCTATTCCTGCCTCACATCACTCATTTCAGTAGCTTGGAGGGAGAGGGAGAAGCTCCACAAGATGCCCCTGCACCATGGACGCACAGGGTTTAGTATATATTTTTTTTTCCTGGTTTATGCCCTATAAATTTAGGTGCGTCTTATGGTCCGGAGCGTCTTATGGTCCGAAAAATACGGTAATAGATGGTTCAATTAAATTGTTTTGAAATTAATTTATGCACAACACAGCCTGCCGACTCCACAAATCCCAGTTCTTTGAACTTTTATTGTTTAAAAGGAAATAAATATGGCAGCCTCCATATAGGAGTCGCTTCAGATTACCTCTTAAATGACTGAGCTTTGGCAGTGATGTCTTGTACACCATTCTCTCTCACTCAACATGAAAAATATGTGAGAAAATAACGAATACAGATATTCAGAGGCAACAGAAAGTGAGGAGTTGCAGCCAAAATATTTGCATAATCAGACCTCAGCCTTGACTATAGTGAAAGGTAACACTTATGTGAGGGATTCTCTTAGTTCCTTCTCACTTTAGGCGTGTTTTAAAACTATGTTCAGATGCTGGGCAACTTAGTGGTGTAGTGGTTAGCGCTCTCGCCTTGCAGTGCTGTGTTCCCGGTTTGAATCCAACCCAGGTCAACATCTGCAAGTAGTTTGTATGTTCTCCTCATGTCTGTATAGGTTTCTGCCGGGCACTCTGGTTTCCTCCCAAAAAAACATATAGATAAGTTAATTTGCTTTCCCCTAAATTGGTCATAGACTATGATACATACACTACACTACATGACACATACATAGACATATGACTGTGTTAGGGATTAGATTGTGAGCCCCTCTGAGGGACAGTTAGTGACAAGACAATATATTCTGTACAGCGCTGCGCAATATGTCAGCACTATATAAATACTAAAATAAATGCTGTCTGCTTTTGGGAACAAACCAAACAACCTCTGACTAGGAAGCTGACGCACAACCTTAGTGGCCTTCCAAGCTTTACACTGTTAACATGAATGTTCAAATTAAATAGTCAGATAAATATGTCATAAAGGCACAATATGTGTGTGTGTGTGTGTGGCATTCAGGGGCACAAAGGAGTGATTGGCACATTTAGCCTTCTGTTTTAAAAAGGCAAATTCATATTTAGCCTACACTTCTGTATTTTATTAATTAAGGAAGTTTGACACTCATAGGGCTTGATTCACAAAGCGGTGCAAACTGTTTAGCATGGGTGTGCTAAACAGTTAGCATGTGAAGTGCTTTTTGCGGACTTTTGCACGTGCAATTTGCCGCGATTCGCGCGAAAAGCACTTCACGTGCTAACTGTTTAGCACAACCGTGCTAAACAGTTTGCACCGCTTTGTGAATCAAGCCCTTAGCCAGTAAAATGCAAATAGTTTTGAGTTGATGCAAAAAAAAATTATGCTAATTTTATGGAATTATGGACTGCTTAAAAATGTACTGTAATAAATGGAATAATTTACACACTTCTTTGATAAGTGTGACTGTAATGTAAGCCAAAAAATAATTTTGGGTATGTAGGAGAGCTGGCAGGCACTCGGGTATTGCTGTAAAAGGCAAGCAGGTTGAAGGGACACCCAGGTGAACTATGTGCTCAAGACTAAAAGACAAAGTCTATGTAAACGATTGGAGGAGGCATGGAAAGTCTGGCACTATAGTTTTAATGTCAGCAAAATTGAATAGCAGTGCAAAAAAGTACAAAAATGCATGAGTAGCACAACATGCAATAAAAACTAACATGCAGCGTGTTGATAGTACAAATTTTTTTTTGCAAATACTAGAAGTGCTGTACCTGGGTGTCGGGAGGTGGCAGTTGTGGGTGCCAATATGGTGCATGGCCTTACGACCATTTCGCAGGGCAAAATGCCTGGCTTCTTCTGAGGTAAAGTGCACAGTGTGGCTAGAACTAAGGCGGACTTAAGTACGCATTGTACGCGCACTTCCGGTCCGCTAGTAAAACCTCCCCCTTCTTTCTTAATAATTGGTTCAGGCATGTGCTGCGTGAAAGAGGGGAAAGGGTGGGCGTGACTCACGTGAGTGGTCATAGGCGCACGTCAGTGATGACGCTGCAGCCAGATGACTGGGAGCCACGCCTCTTCTCTCCGTGCAGCTAAAATCACATAGACGCTGCGTGACCAGCAGCGTCAATTGGTTGTCATGGCAAACAGGATCTCCCCGCCCCACATAAATATTGAGGGACGGGGAAGCCTGCGAAGCCACAAAAACACCAGCCTACATAAATATGCAGAGACGTGGAGCTATTCTCTCACGTCAGGGCTGATGCCTCCTCCAATCGTTTACAAAAAATAATTTTGCCTTCTACCGCAGGTATTTGCAGTAATTAACTTTTAAGTGAGGAAGTGGGATTTCCCATGATGCATCACAAATCTCTTGAAAATGATAAAAATAAATAAAATGTAATGCCAAACAAAATAATCACAAATGGAAATAAAATACAGTAATGTTAAATTGCACTCCTTGATATATATCTCAGGTGTATAGCATCTTTATGTACTGTATATGTAGAGGTGCGTCTTCTCAAAAAGTTGTAGGCATAAAGTAGCTCGCACCTCCAGAAGGCTCTTGTTCATACATGATTGGCTGTTCCAAGTACGCAATGTTTCCAAGCTTACTCATGACATCATACACATGATCTAGGAATGCTCTGTTCTTCATACAGTATGACTTCTATATAAATATATTCAGTTTTTAAGAATCTATATGTTGGTTGCTATTGGCAACAGCACCACACACCTTTTGCTCCGGCACCAGCAACTCATCAGAGCTGCAACTCACAGCGACAGCATACAGGAGATAGAGCGGAGACAGCCTTCTTCACCTTACAAAGGGGCTTATTAACCTCCCTGGCGGTTAATTTTTTTTGCCAAATTGGCAAAAAAACTTTTTTTTTTAATTTTTTTTTTTTTGTTTCATGTAAAGCTACCAGAGTGGTAGCTACATGAAACACCACTAGAGGGTGCATGTGTCCCTCTAGTGCGATCGTCGCCGGCATCTATAGCAAACAGGGGAACGCGTATACAACGCGTTCCCCTGTTTGTCTTCTCCTGTCGCCATGGCGACGATCGGGATGACGTCATGGACGTCAGCCGACGTCCTGACGTCAGACACCTGCGATCCAGCCCATAGCGCTGCCCGGAACTCATTGGTCCGGGCAGCGCAGGGCTCTGGCGGGGGGGGGGGGGGCCTCTTTCGCCGATGCGTGCGGCCGATCGCCGCAGAGCGGCGGCGATCAAGCTGTGCGCGCGGCTAGCAAAGTGCTGGCTGCGCGCACAGCAATTTACAAAATAAAAATCGCCCCACCAGGGGCTGAGATCTCCCCCTGCGCGGCATAGCCCGAGCTCAGCTCGGGCTTACCGCCAGGGAGGTTAAGCATCTTGTGTTACAGGTTTATTTCTTCAGAGTATAAATAGTCTTTCCTATATACATCACATATATTTAAATCATACAGACAGGAAGCTAGTATTCTAACTAGGAAGCATAGAGAGAGCCGGATAGCTGGAAAGTATAGTACCGTTTTCCCTCCGGTCTCCCTAATTTATATGAACATCAAAGAGTTAAATTCTGACATCACCCGAGCCATACCCCTAAGCCTACCATTGACTGGCATGAGCATATGACCCACCTCATCATTAATATCATTTCATATTCCATTGCTTTATACCCTACATACAAAGAATGCAATGTTTTATAAACATTGGCTTTGTTTACTATTCCCGTTGTCTAAGGTCTAACTGACCCATTATGTGGCCTTCTAGAGGTCCACGTTCCTGGTAACTGGCGGTATGTGGCCTTACACAAGGAACATCTTCTTCTCCGAAAAACTCTGCTTAAAGAGAACCTGTATCTCAAGTCTTTTACTAGACTTCAGTACCTGAGGCTAGAATTTAAGTATACTTACATTCTAACAGCCCCCCTGAAATGACTTGAGATGCGGGTTTCTCCATTAGGATTCAGACGGTACATATGAACCTGTTTTTGTTATGTTTCACCCTTCCATGCTCATTTCCAAACATACTCTCTCTGCTCTAAGTGAATGCCCCTGGGAGGGAGAGCAAGACCTCTTGTCTCTCTGGGAAGGCCCTTCTTCTAAGCCCTCATCCCATTCTCCGCTCAGCATTCTCGTCACAGGCGTATCCCTTACATACTCCACTTGAACATGGAAAAGTGAAACTTGTTTGTACCCAAAGTGACGGAACAGTGCTAGGGGTCTTCTAGAAAACCACCTTTATACAATCAGCTCCGTCCCATAGGTACCTGCTGAAACCTTGGATTATGTGGCTTAGTGTAACGATCGGTGTAACACAGAGAGGATCTGATTACCTTTGATCTGCAGTATCACTGGGAATACAGATATATACCCGATTATAGATGATCTGCAGTATCACCGATAACCTGATATAGAGACTAACCTCTGGTCACCTGAGTAGAGTGTTTGGTGCAAACAGTAATAATGAGAGAACTGGGCCTCAGAGCAGTAAGGAGTACTGCACAATTCCTTCTGGACTCTCCCGGGGGGGAGGAGTCAGGCCGAGAGAAGGAACGACAGAACAAGAGTGACACTTAAGAGGGAGTGTCACTATCAGGACTGTGAACCGCCTCTAACAGTAAGGTCGGTTCTCGAGGTCAGACAAGCCAGGTCGTACACACACGGACAGATAAGGTACAGATTCAAAAGGCAGAGGCGGAGTCTAAAGTACAGGCCGGGTTCGGCAACAGGGTATCAGATATATCGAGGTACAAAATCAGAAGGCAGGTGCAGAATCTAAGGACGAGCCGGGGTTCGGCAAGAGAGTATCAGAAAGACAAGGTACAGGATCAGAGTTCAGGAGAATAGTCAGGCAAGCAAAGGGTCATAACAGATAATCACAAACAAACTAGTACTTTAAACTATCAACAGAATCTAGCTAAGTGTAGGATTACAGCTCCAGCTGGTCCCGGCACACTTTAGGATCTGACTAAGGTCTGAGTGCTACCACATTGTGATCGCAATGGCAGACAACCAGCAACTGACAAGCAGCAGAATATATAGTTGCTGGACTCTGCCGCCCGGCCCGAATCACTCAGCCAATCATGAGTCCTGCAGGAATCAGCTGATCTTCCTGATCAGCTGACACTTCCCCTGCTGGTATAAAGGTCCTGAGTTCAGGCCCGCGCGCGTAGCTCTTCATCTGCCTATGTGCACTAACAGACCCAGCCACACCAAGCGCACGCTGATGCGTCTAAACCGCCGTGTTGGACGCGGAAACAGCCGTTTTGCTGTCAGGACATGCGGCGGCTTTTCCGCATTCCACCACACTACCAGACGCGTATCTATGCGTGCAAACCGCCGCGTTGAACGTGGAGTCAGCCGCCTTGCTCTTGGCACACGCGGCGGCTTTTCCGCGTTTTCTCACAGTACCCCCCACCCCGAGGAGTGGACTCCGGACACTCAAGCCGAGAATCTATAGCCTTTTGTATCCTCCAATGACTAACCACCATGGGGAGGGAGGGAGCGGAACCCCGCTGCACCGCCGGCTTAGGCAAGGACACAGGGAATGAACTTTCGTCAGTCTGTTTTTTCAGTGGAAAAATGACTCTGGGCCCAAAACCCCTATCAGAAGCGTCTGCTTTGGAGCTTTTGCTATCTGATTTATACCTGCGGGGTAACCGCGATGAACCGGATCCGTAAGCAGACTCTGTACACTGTCCTGCCTTTCCTCCAACCTGTACCTTGGTATTACCCACATCAACTCTCTTCAAACAGTGCTCATGACAACGGGCTGACCAGTCTAGTAGCTGTCCTGAAGCCCAGTCGATCTGCGGAGAGTGAAACTGCAATCATGGCATACCGAGAACGACGGGAGCTTTTCATTGGCAGGACCAGGAACCATAACCTCTCTTCATGCAATGCCCCTAAACGACAAGACAGTAGGGGAGTTTGGGAAAGAGACTGAGCACTCTGCAATGGAGAGTCATCCACTGCAGTGACTGAAATCTGTCGGTCGGGTGCAGACAAAGGTATTCCCAAACTTTTAGCAAAGTCATAATCCATGAGATTCGCTGCTGAACCCGAGTCCACCATGGCATCTGCGGACCCCATCCAACCCTCCCACGTAACCGAACAGGGAAGGGACAACCGAGCATCGTTCAGAGACGAAACCTGCTCACCTATAGTATTGACTACTCCCAGGTGATAGCATTCGTCTGGCCTAGTAGAACCAGATAAAGCATTTCCAGTGTTCTCCCCAGAGCCTATTACCCGGGCGGAGCGCCCGGCTGGTCTCAGCTTCCCGCCCGCCTGTGGTTACAGCTTGCATCAGATTTTCTTCCTCCACATTCAATGCAGTGTACAGCGGCAGTGTTATTGGAGCCAGACGCTGTCACTTACACTATCTCCGCCCTCCTCTCAGCTCCTGCATAGCCGTGATGTTGAGGGGCGGGGAGAGTCTGGTGACTGAAGTTACACAGGCACCGCGGGAACTTCAAAGAAGCTGGAGCTACTGAATCCCCGATCTGCATGACCAGTGCAGAGGACTGGGCTCTCCTCCTCCAGCCAGTCTTCACATCGCAGCAAACTTCCCAGAATGTGTTCCAGCCTTACCTCCAGTCTCGCAGGTCAGAAATCAGAGCACAGGGAAGAGTGTGGAGCAGTGCTCGCTCATGCCGAGGAGACAGCATTGCAGGGCAGATGGTTATCTGTTAATTCCTGGCAAGGTGGTGACTGATAGCCATTAGCTGCCTCTGCTGCTGTGCCTTGTGCAGCATCACCTCTATGGCATGCCCCCCTTTCAGATGCACTTTGCTGGGAGGAGAGGAGACAGACATTTTTACAACTACTATATTGCTGTCCTTCCCCCAACTGCTCTGCTCAGAGATGTTACATTGATGTAAACCAGTCTGCAGACCTCCTGCAGTGTGCTGCTGAGCAAGTTACAAAAGCTGTGAGAGTGCTGTGTTCTTAATCTAACTTGTATTACATTCATATTTAGAGGGTAGTGCTGCAATCCTCTCCTCTCTGACCCACACATTGTTTTTTTTTTTTTTTTTTTTTGTTATTGCCCCCCTCCCCCTTTCTTTTCCACACTGGTATACATATTTTTTCTTCTACCTTTAGTCTGTCTCTCCATCTCACACATTTCCTTTTGTCTCTCTCACACACTTTCCTCCTTGTTTTTTTCTTTCCCAGTCCTTTGTCCCCCCCCCTCCCCCTCTGTAGTACATGCTGTTTAGCACATAGACAAGCAACAAACTTGTGTAACTCCCCATCAGTAGTTCCCAGTGTGATTCCTCCTTACCCACTTCCTCATTCGAAAGCACCCAGCATGATCCACCTACACTCGTCCCTACCAAGTAGCACCCAACACGATCCACCCTGCCCCTCCCTACCTAGTAGTGGCACCCAACATCACCCTCCAACTCCACCCAACGTGACCTTACTTCCCCACCCGGCTACTTTTTCATGCCACCCGGCTGGTAAGAGATTCTGGGGAGAACACTGATTTCTCTTTGGCCTCCTGTGACTCTTCTTCCCTAGACTCAGCCCCGTATACCCAATTTGCATTGGTTCGGCTGGGGGTGAGGGAGACCGAGAAGAGTCGTGCAAGATAGTCCTCCCTGTATCTCTACCTCGAATCTGTCTCTGGTATCGCAAACGGCGATCTATCAGTATGGCCAAAGAAATTGCCTGGTCCACAGATTCAGGCTCAGGGTATCCAATCATCACATCATGAATTTCATTTGACAATCCTGCTAAAAAACAATCCAACAAGGCATAATCCCCCCATCTCGCTGAAGCAGACCACTTCCTAAACTCAGCGGCGTAAACCTCCACTGATTTACGACCCTGTCTGAGCAATTTGAGCTTCCGCTCAGCGGTGGAGGCGATGTCTGGATCGTTATAAATTATGGCCATCGCTTTAAAAAATTCCTCAACTGAAGTCAGGGCCCCATCCCCAGGTTGAAGGCCATATGCCCAGGTCTGAGAATCCCCCGTCAACAGTGTCTTAATGAAGGTAATTCTTTGAGCGACAGTACCAGAAGAATTAGGTCTCAACTCAAAGTAAGACAACACTCGAAGTTTCAAAAGTCTGATCTGTCGCCAGAAAATATTTCAGGCACGGACATACGGATGTCCGTAACTAGAGGAGATCGCACTGAGTTCATAGCCGATTGAAGTTCCTGAATAGCCCCAAATATCTGACATATCTGCGTCTGTTGGTTCAAAACTGCCGCGGAAAGTTGGTTTACCGCGGTGGTCAGGATTTCAACATGGCTATACAGTGCGTCCATTTGGGTTTGGTCTGCCATTCTGTAACGATCGGTGTAACACAGAGAGGATCTGATTACCGGTGATCTGCAGTATCACTGGGAATACAGATATATACCCGATTATAGATGATCTGCAGTATCACCAATAATCTGATATATAGACTAACCTCTGGTCACCTGAGTAGAGTGTTTGGTGCAAACAGTAATAATGAGAGGACTGGGCCTCAGAGCAGTAAGGAGTACTGCACAATTCCTTCTGAACTCTCCCGGGGGGGAGGAGTCAGGCCGAGAGAAGGAACGACAGAACAAGAGTGACACTTAAGAGGGAGTGTCACTATCAGGACTGTGACCCGCCTCTAACAGTAAGGTCGGTTCTCGAGGTCGGACAAGCCAGCCCGGTGTACACACGGACAGATAAGGTACAGATTCAAAAGGCAGAGGCGGAGTCTAAAGTACAGGCCGGGTTCGGCAACAGGGTATCAGATATATCGAGGTACAAAATCAGAAGGCAGGTGCAGAATCTAAGGACGAGCCGGGGTTCGGCAAGAGAGTATCAGAAAGGCAAGGTACAGGATCAGAGTTCAGGAGAATAGTCAGGCAAGCAAAGGGTCATAACAGATAATCACAATCAAACTAGTACTTTAAACTATCAACAGAATCTAGCTAAGTGTAGGATTACAGCTCCAGCTGGTCCCGGCACACTTTAGGATCTGACTAAGGTCTGAGTGCTACCACATTGTGATCGCAATGGCAGACAACCAGCAACTGACAAGCAGCAGAATATATAGTTGCTGGACTCTGCCGCCCGGCCCGAGCCACTCAGCCAATCATGAGTCCTGCAGGAATCAGCTGATCTTCCTGATCAGCTGACACTTCCCCTGCTGGTATAAAGGTCCTGAGTTCAGGCCCGCGCGCGTAGCTCTTCATCTGCCTATGTGCACTAACAGACCCAGCCACACCAAGCGCACGCTGATGCGTGTAAACCGCCGCGTTGGACGCGGAAACAGCCGTTTTGCTGTCAGGACATGCGGCGGCTTTTCCGCATTCCACCACACTACCAGACGCGTATCTATGCGTGCAAACCGCCGCGTTGAACGCGGAGTCAGCCGCCCTTGCTCTTGGCACACGCGGCGGCTTTTCCGTGTTTTCTCACACTTAGTTTGAAAATATAGGCTTGTGAGATTGTGTACTTGACCCCAATCCTCGAGCCATGTTTGTTTGCGTAATTTTAAACACAAACTCACCTGTGTAATGATGCATATGTTTGTAATCCCCATCACTACGACCAGTGGGTGCAGGAAAAAAGTTTGAACTGCGGAGGCCCAGTCTGAATGCCCCTGGAATATCGCCAGAAACCTTTTCCACCAGGTCAGACTGGAACTCACCTGATTATATTTGTGTTCAACCTCTTTTAGATCACCTTGATCATGGTGAAATATCACCTCTATTTTAGTGTTCTGTTTGTTTAACCATTGTAACAAAGTGTGGTCTTGTGTCAAAACCTGTACCCATTTGTCCCATGGCGTGTTACACAGTACTTCCCCACTGGAAATATTGGTTTGGCTTCATGGCGGATCTTTTGAATGGCCACTGTGCATTTGGTGCTATTAAGCCAGCAGGCTTTATCATTAATTCTGACTTGTCCTGGCAAACACAGGTACTTATTTGCACATTACCAGCATAATGACAAGTCCACTTGTCTTTCTTCCCCGTCGAACAACACAAATGCTGATCTCTCAGGTCATGGTGTAAGACATGCAAAAGATCCCTCCCCAGCAAAATCGATAAATCTCTCTTTGCCAAGTCTCAGTTGTAAAGGAGGTCTCCCTTCTGATATGGCTTGAGCCATTATTTTGAAATCTGTCGTTAACTCAGTCTGCATGGATCTGCAGACTATTTCCCATGCAGCACCCTTACCATGTGCAATCATCTTTTTGAGAATTGTTTGAATGTGCCTTTGTGTGTACCCCTGAACCTTATAGGTGTTGTGCGCTAGCTGTTCCCAAAACCATGTTCAGATGCTACTGGGTACCCACATTCTGCTGTCCCAATGTGCCTAATTGTTGAGTGACCTACTTTTAGTCCCATCACCCTTTTATCATAGAGAGTCCCCGGGGTGCTACCTGATGTATCCGAGGATTCTACCTCTCTACTGCAAAATGTCCCCTGAACCATTAAACTAATCTCCCATGCTAACCCTTGTGTCCCTCCCCTGAAGAATATGGGTGGGACTCTCTCTTCAGGGAAACTGATTAGCATATCAATGACAAACGCTATTCCCAACTGTCCTAATTGGACCTTTGCCCCCCTTGTGTCCTGAGGCAAAATACGTACCTCCGGTCGGGAAAAATGTACTCTCGGACATCTTTGTATTAAAAGAGTACCTGGTCACTTAACCATCAAACATGAGGATACGTGGCTGAATATGGACTGTGTAATATTGTCCTCATATTGTGACCCGTGTAGTGAGGATGATGTATCGCTGTCCCCACCCTCTCTGTCACCTGGAAATGTGGCTGGATCTCGATTTTTACTTCTCGTTTCCAGCCTTTACGTGTGTATAGTGGTCTCAAAGACACCTCCCATTGGTTGATCCAGAGTGTGATATTGTTCCCTGCTTCTCTCCTGGAGGGGCAGTGACGCTTCCTGCTCGTTCCTCTCTAGTCTAGAACCATCTCACTCAGGAAAATCAAGACAAGGTGACCCTGTACCACACTTCACCTTTTGCATATACCCAGTGTAGTGCAATGTACCTTTTAACCAGAATTTGGATTGGTGTCTGGGCTGGGAGAGCATGATATTCAGGAGTAGCATTGAGCTTCCGTTAATATCATTCTTTCAGCAAACCTGACCCTTCATACCTGTTGCCCCCATCGGGCCATGAAATTAGCTTCCATCTGGCACCAATGACCCCTTTCTCCTACCCGACTTGGTCCGTACTGACCACTCTGGGCAGGGCAAAAGGATCCATACCTTTTACTCCAAACATGAACATGCTTGGGCCTGATGTTCTCATTAACCCCTCATTGTCCATGAGAATGTCTTCTCTTCTTCTCGGACTTCTAGGACAACATGGCAACCTATGATCATCATCAGCACGGTACTGTTCATTATTAAAGCATCTCCTTGGGAAAGAAAAACATATGCACTTTGTATTATGCTGTGCTCAGACTTTAGTCTCTGTCCAATATTGGAAAACACATTCTTTTCCACTGCAGGATTGGGCGAAAACTTTTGCTCATCCGACTGACATCTCCATCTCTGCCTCTGCTGCCAGTAATTCAGCTTTCTCGATTCCATATTTGCCAAACTCCTGAAACAGAAATCCAACCAAATCAATTCTTATTAGGGATTTGTGTTTAGCCTTACTGCTCCAATCTCAATTGTACAACTTAGATTGATCAATGTGTATCGCCTGATAGTTTACTACAACTACCTGTGAGTCTCTGACTCCTGACTGTGTAGGGGATCCTAGACTGGACATAGGACTTACTACCCCACAAATACACTGTCACACTATCCATGGCAATCTCGTTCCTTGGACTGCTGTCAGTCCTGTGCATTGTGTGAACCCTTGGTACGAGCTGGAAGAAGAAATAAAAACACCTTTTGACTAATCCACAGACGCAAAAAAACGCACAAACTGCT
The DNA here is from genome assembly GCF_040937935.1 of Hyperolius riggenbachi. Classification (NCBI taxonomy): domain Eukaryota; kingdom Metazoa; phylum Chordata; class Amphibia; order Anura; family Hyperoliidae; genus Hyperolius; species Hyperolius riggenbachi. Next base: position 233,162,274 of record NC_090655.1, read on the forward strand.
CCGCCTTGACCTCTGTCAAACTCTGGCTTTGTCCCGGACAAAAAACGAAAACGCTTACCGCACTGCAAACGTTCCGACGGACAGCACAATTGGTCAACTCTTTTCCTGTATTATTTTCTTTTTTCCCATCGCTCTGCACCCTCTTATCCCCTGACCTCTGTCGGGGAACTCATGTTACATGTGAATCAAATCACTACAGCCACCCCCCTGATATGCTCTTAGTTATAGAAATGCATACTCAGGGAGCTGCTCCCTATGTCTCCAGTAGCCATCTGACAGCTACTGTTCTTCCCTTGTCTGATGTTCCCTCCCTCAACTTGTGGCCACACTCCATGGAGTCATACCCCGGCTTTACCTTCTGCATTAGCCCAGCATAGAACATAGAAATCAGCAAACACCGATGGGTGGTACCATTCCCACAGGCCTGGCTGATGTCATACGCTCCCTTCCTTCCTCCCCCTCCCTCACTGAGGGCAGGGCTGAGGGATCTGCCCCCCCCCCCCCCCGAAGTCAGAGACACCATTTTGAGTCCTGGAACATCAGACAAGATGGCCGCTATGCCATCTCCCATAACAACCTCTCAAGCCTATGCACATGTTGAAAGGAAAAAAGCACAAAGAAAACACATTGTATACACATAATACATTAGCATATCACATTGCAACAAGACAACATATTACACACAGCTGATCAAAAAAAACCTTGAGTCCGGAGACGCCTATACATTACAATCAATTGTAATGAGAAACGCCGCGGTAGGCCTAGAAAAAGCGCCTGGGAGCGTTGAAACGCAACGCTCCAAAACGCGGCGTTTAGTGTGAATGGTAAAATGAAAGTCTATGGACTTTCTTTTACCTAGGAAAACGCCAACTTCGGCCGTGGCGTTAAAACGCCGAAAAAGCCCTCTGGTGTGAAAGGGCCCTCAGAACCATACGAATGGAAACACTACTAGATGAAGCATAGCTTCATATCTCTCTCTCAGAAATGTGAAACGAAAACCTCATTAAAAAGAAGAAAAAAATTCTCGCTGCTATGAACGCCTTACTAAGCTTGAAAAAAAAACCAGACAGTGTTACAGCCCTCAGTTCCTCTCTCTCTCAAACTCTGAGGAATTCGGCCCATAGAAAACCAAACACGTTACTAATACACTGAGCCCCCCTGTCTCTGCTGCGGTGGAACACTGCACTGCCAAGAGAAAGGAAAAGGAAAGAAAAACATATACTCGCCTTATCAACACTTGTTATTATTATTATTTAGTATTTATATAGCGCCGACATATTACGCAGCGCTGTACAGTGTATATATATATCTTGTCACTAAGTGTCCCTCCAAGGAGCTCACAATCTAATCCCTACCATCGCCATATGTCTATATATTATGTAGTGTAAGTACTGTAGTCTAGGGCCAATTTTTTAGGGGGAGCCGATTAACTTATCCATATGTTTTTGCAATGTGGGAGGAAACCGTAGTGCCCGGAGGAAACCCACGCAGACACGGAGAGAACATACAAACTCTTTGCAGATAGTGCCCTGGCTGGGATTCGAACTAGGGACCCAGCGCTGCAAGGCGAGAGAGCTAACCACTACGCCACCGTACTGCCCACAACCTGTTGCATTGCGTTGGCCTCTGTACCAGACGAGCTCCGAGTCGCCCAGCAATGGCTCAGTTTTCCTCACAGGCGTCCGATGCGCTGAAGTTCCTAATGGGATCTGGCCAAACCCATTTTCTCTTGGACTGACTTCCCCCGTGTATAAGGGTGCACACATCGGCCCTGTCGCTGGGACTTCCAGACTCACTCCGCACAACAGTGCTTATCTCCTCTTGATAAGCTTTGCACTTCTCGTCTCTGGCCTCTGTAGCCCGCTCTATATTTTCCAGCTATCCGGCTCTCTCTATGCTTCCTAGTTAGAATACTAGCTTCCTGTCTGTATGATGTAAATATATGTGATGTACATAGGAAAGACTATTTATACTCTGAAGAAATCAACCTGTAACACAAGATGCTTAATAAACCCCTTTGTAAGGTGAAGAAGGCTGTCTCCGCTCTATCTCCTGTATGCTGTCGCTGTGAGTTGCAGTTCTGATGAGTTGCTGGTACCGGAGCAAAAGTTGTGTTGTGCTGTTGCCAATAGCAACCAACATATAGATTCTTAGTTTTTCTACATTTTTCTTAATTTCAGTACTGAGGGCTGTTTCCCACCAAAACCGCTTTGAGGCCTGGAGCCCACAAAAGCACTTACAAATGTGCTTTAAGATCGCTGACAGTTCCCCAAAAGTGCTGCATTGTTGTAAGTTAAAGGGGAACTTCAGCCTAAACAAACATACTTACATCAAGTTACATTAGTTATGTTAATTAGAATAGATAGGTAATATAATCTCTTACCCACCCTGTTTTAAAAGAACAGGCAAATGTTTGTGATTCATGGGGGCTGCCATCTTTGTCATGGGGGCAGCCATCTTTTTGGTTGAAAGGAGGTGACAAGGAGCAGGACACACAGTTCCAACTATCCTGTGTCCTGATTACCCCTCCTAGCTGCACACGCTAGGCTTCAAATGTCAAATTCAAAATGTAAAAAAAAAAGTAAAAAAAAAAATTGCACCAAAACAGCAGAACGAGAACAACAAAATCAGAAATCCCATCATGCTTTGCACAGCATCAGGGGAAAAAAGCCCGGGCAGTTTTCTTCTGTGCAGCTAAAAATGAGGCTTGTATAAGATAAACAAAGTTCTGATGCTGTGAAACTGTTGGTGTGAAACACCAAGCCTTTTTTAGTGCTGCCGAGTCGATTTTTAGTCCGGAGGTTCACTTTAATGGCCAAATTGCTATTGCGGTACATGCAGTATTTTTGGAGCGATTGCGCTCCAATGCAACAAATAGTATTGCTGCGAAATTGCTTTTCAAAAGTGATTTTGTAGCAACTTTTTGTGCAAATTCCCTGTTTAAAGGTAATGTGAAGCCAAATTAAAATACAAAATACAGATATTTACCTAAGGAGAGGGAAAGCTCTGGGTCCTATAGACCCTCTCACTGTGCCCTCATTACAGCTCTGGCTTTCCCATTCAAATCTTCCAGCGGGGTAGGCTGCAATCTTCAGAAGCCCGAGTGTTTAGTTGAAAAAGCTTGGTCGGTTACATGATGGTAAAGGCGGTCAGTTTTCCCGATACTGACGGACCCCTGGCCAGTCTCCCTGTTATGTGTCCCCCCCAGCAGGCTCACCACACCAAAAGTGACACCTCACCTTCTCCTGTGTTCTGAGCCTGCACTCACCACGGGGGTGGGGCACATTACATGAAGGGACAGGCCGGAGGTGGAGACAATGGCGCAAGGATGATTTCTGATAGAGTTCATGCTGAAATCTATTGGAAATCTGTCTACAGTGTAAAGGTACCCATATACTTGTTCAACTTCCCGTCCATATACAGCAGATTCAATCACTGTGATTGAATCTGCTGTGCAATCGTTAATGAAAACGTTGGCCGATCGACCGATTTCCATCTGACATCAGTCAATTTAGTCTATCGGTCCTCGCAAAAAATTTTGCTCGATCGTCGGCGGGTCAGGTGCACATCCCTATCGGCGTTTGATTCGGCGGCACAGCATAACAGCAGCAATACTATCACCTGTCCGCTGGCGCGAGTCCCCGGTCCATGCTATCTTCTTCCGATTGGCCTTCTTCTCCATGTCCTCTTCACTTTCTGTCCCGTCCTGTAACAAGCCGAAGTTCAAACAGTAGAGCGCCCTCTACTGTTTGAACTTCAGCTTACCACAGGATGGGACAGGTAGTGAAGAGGAAACTGGAAGAAGTGACAGCATGGACCCAGGGACTTGCATCAGCAGACAGGTGATATTATTGCTGCTGGCCAGGGGAGCCTGAAGGTGGGGGGAGGCCTGGGAGGGGGGAGGGGCGAGGCAAGCGACGGCTGCATGGGTTTTGAATCGATTTCATTCTGAAATGGATTCAACATCTGTGTGCAGTGTATGGCAGCCAATAGATCCCTCTGTTATCAGATTCAATAGGGGGGGATCCATTTGTTGGTCGAGCTGGTGGCTGTTGACCAGTGTATGGCTACCTTAAGGATAGGTAATAGACCCCTCTCTTATTAGATTTGATGGTTACCAGATCTATCCGATGGTCGATCTGGTGACCTTCGTCTAATGTATGTTCACCTTTCCAGAAGGTGCTCCTAAGCTCTGCTCGTTACCTGAATACAATGAAGACATTGCTGGTTGATAGGGGATCAGATACTTATTTCACTCATTACAGTGCACATCAAGCTCTGATTTGGAGGCACAGGGTTTTTGAACAAAGTCAGAAGGGGATCAATTACTTCCTTCCCTCACTGTATACAGGTCCTTCTCAAAAAATTAGCATATTGTGATAAAGTTCATTATTTTCTGTAATGTACTGATAAACATTAGACTTTCATATATTTTAGATTCATTACACACAACTGAAGTAGTTCAAGACTTTAATTGTTTTAATATTGATGATTTTGGAATACAGCTCATGAAAACCCAAAATTCCTATCTCAAAAAATTAGCATATCATGAAAAGGTTCTCTAAACGAGCTATTGACCTAATCATCTGAATCAGCTAATTAACTCTAAACACCTGCAAAAGATTCCTGAGGCTTTTAAAAACTCCCAGCCTGGTTCATTACTCAAAACCGCAATCATGGGTAAGACTGCCGACCTGACTGCTGTCCAGAAGGCCATCATTGTCACCCTCATGCAAGAGGGTAAGACACAAAGAAATTTCTGAACGAATAGGCTGTTCCCAGAGTGCTGTATCAAGGCACCTCGGTGGGAAGTCTGTGGGAAGGAAAAAGTGTGGCAGAAAACGCTGCACAACGAGAAGAGGTGACTGGACCCTGAGGTAGATTGCGGAGAAGGAGCGATTCCTGACCTTGGGGGACCTGCGGAAGCAGTGGACTGAGTCTGGAGTAGAAACCTCCAGAGCTACCGTGTGCAGGAAATGGGCTACAGGTGCCGCATTCCCCAGGTGAGGCGCTACACCTGCTATTGCCGAAATTCTGTTTTGTCCCCATGTTTATTGCCTGATGAAGCGGGCTGGGCCTGCCAAACGCGTTGCACTTTTTTGGGGTACTATTTAATAAATGTGATTGCTGCTATTCAGACAGTCTTTCGTGTCTGCTTTATGGAGGTAAGTCCACCACTTCCTCCCAGCAAATTTTAAAGTTTTTATCCGCTTTTATCCTGCTGGCGCCTCTGTTCTCCTACTGCTATACCGTGTCCACCCCTGGTAGAGGGGTGATCTACCCCCTTTCGCATCTACAGAGAGCGACTTCCTATCCCTGAGTGAGGACAGGTCTAATCTCCTCACCTGCCTATACAGTGGTTGCCTTTGTGGTAACCCATGTTTGTGAGTATAATTTTCTCACGATAACCTTTACTTCATTTATGCTTAACATACTACACTATATTGGGCTCTCGGTTTCTCTACACTGTCCAGAAGGCCATCATTGACACCCTCGTGCAAGAGGGTAAGACACAAAGAAATTTCTGAACGAATAGGCTGTTCCCAGAGTGCTGTATCAAGGCACCTCAGTGGGAAGTCTGTGGGAAGGAAAAAGTGTGGCAGAAAACGCTGCACAACGAGAAGAGGTGACCAGACCCTGAGGTAGATTGTGGAGAAGGAGCGAATCCAGACCTTGGGGGATCTGCGGAAGCAGTGGACTGAGTCTGGAGTAGAAACATCCAGAGCTACCGTGTGCAGGAAATGGGCTACAGGTGCTGCATTCCCCAGGTCAAGCCACTTTTGAACCAGAAACGGCGGTAGAAGCACCTGACCTGGGCTACAGAGAAGCAGCACTGGACTTGCTCAGTGGTCCAAAGTACTTTTTTCGGATGAAAGCAACTTTTGCATGTCATTTGGAAATCAAGGTGCCAGAGTCTGGAGGAAGACTGGGGAGATGGAAATGCCAAAATGCCTCAAGTCCAGTGTCAAGTATCCACAGTCAGTGATGGTCTGGGGTGCCATGTCAGCTGCTGGTGTTGGTCCACTGTGTTTTATCAAGGGCAGTGTCAATGCAGCTAGCTAGCAGGAGATTTTGGAGCATTTCAGGCTTCTATCTGCTGAAAAGCTTTATGGAGATGAAGATTTCATTTTTTAGCACGACCTGGCACCTGCTCACAGTGCCAAAACCACTGGTAAATGGTTTACTGACCATGGTATTACTGTGCTCAATTGGCCTGCCAACTCTCCTGACCTGAACCCCATAGAGAATCTGTGGGATATTGTGAAGAGAAAGTTGAGAGACACAAGACCCAACACTCTGGATGAGCTTAAGGCCGCTATTGAAGCATCCTGGGGCTCCATAACACCTGAGCAGTGCCACAGGCTGATTGCCTCCATGCCACGCCACATTGAAGCAGTCATTTCTGCAAAAGGATTCCCAACCAAGTATTGAGTGCATAACTGAACATAATTATTTGAAGGTTGACTTTTTTTGTTTTAAAAAACTTTTCTTTTATTGGTCGGATGAAATATGCTAATTTTTTGAGATAGGAATTTGGGGTTTTCATGAGCTGTATGCCAAAATCATCAATGTTAAAACAATAAAAGGCTTGAACTACTTCAGTTGTGTGTATTTGAATCTAAAATATATGAAAGTCTAATGTTTATCAGTACATTACAAAAAATAATGAACTTTATCACAATATGCTAATTTTTTGAGAAGGACCGTATGTGCCTAGATTTATCTCATTGTGCCTCATGTCAGTTCATGTACCCTTTAAGGACACCTGACCTGAGAGGGATATGGAGGCTGCCTTATTTATTTTCTTTTAAGTAATGCCAGTTGCCTGGCAGTCCTGCTAATTTCTCTGACATCAGTAGTGTCTGAATCACATACCTGAAACAATCATGCAGAAAATCCAGTCAGACTTCAGTCAGAAACACCTGATCTGCTGCATGCTTGTTCAGGGTCTATGGCTAAAAGTATTAGAGGCAGAGGATCAGCAGCACGGCCAGGCAATTGGCATTGTTTAAAAATAAACAAATATGTCAGCCTCCATATCCCCATATTCCTCTCAGGTCAGTTGTTGATGCACAGTGTGGGCGGTGGTGAAGGACAGAGAAAAAGCAAGTACATTTACCCCTCCTTTACAGACCCTTAGCTATGATGCCTACCTGTGACCCGCCCCCCTTCCCACACACATGCCCCTCCTACCCAAACTTGGGATCTCCGGATCTCCAGCCCTGTTTTCCTCTCCACTTCAACCCCCCCCCCCCCCCCCCCCCTTTGCTCAATGTACTTCCCTAAGTATCACCTCTTCCCAGACAGTGATTATCTCATTCCTATTACCCAGGGCTGACATAGATAATCTCATCATTTACGGGTTGATCCTTGTGAGTCTCTTTGTTTAGACTTCTCCTCAGAAGCATATTACAGGAACTGATGTTTCTTCTCTATTTCTGTATTTGCAGCACAGCGTCCTGGCATCAGAAGCCCCCCAGAGACTCGTCTCTCTATATCCCCGGACGGTACATTGGATAATGATGCCATCACACAAGATTCTCGAGCCGGGATCTCCGATATCCCAATCATTCCCCTGGACTCCCTAAGTTCCTCTAACCCCAGCAAGCCTCATACCAGAGCCCTTCAGAGGATGAGATTTGGGAAAGGTTTTGTACAGAAAGGACAGCTTCTCGCACATGAGAGAACTCACACTGGTGAGAAGCCCTTTTCTTGTACTGAGTGTGGGAAATGTTTTGGGGCAAAACCCCAACTTGTCATACATGAGAGAACTCACACCATTGAGAAGCCATATTCATGTTCTGAGTGTGGGAAATGTTTTACTTGCAAATCACACCTTGTCATACATGAGAGAACTCATACTGGTGAGAAGCCATATATTTGTACTGAGTGTGGGAAACGTTTTGCTCAGAAATCACGGCTTGTCACACATGAGAGAACTCACACCGGTGAGATGCCATTCTGTTGTAATGAGTGTGGTAAGAGGTTTGTAGAAATATCACAGCTTCATATACATGAGCGAACTCACACTGGTGAGAGGCCATATCCATGTGCTGAGTGTGGGAAATGTTTTACTTTCAAATCACAACTTGTCGTACATGAGAGAACTCATACTGGTGAGAGGCCATATCCATGTGCTGAGTGTGGGAAATGTTTTACTTTCAAATCACAACTTGTCGTACATGAGAGAACTCATACTGGTGAGAAGCCATATATTTGTACTGAGTGTGGGAAACGTTTTGCTGAGAAATCACGGCTCATCACACATGAGAGATCTCATACCGGCGAGAAGCCATACTCTTGTAATGAGTGTGGTAAGAGGTTTGTACATATAACACAGCTTCATATACATGAGAGAACGCACACTGGTGAGAGGCAACATCCATGTGCTGAGTGTGGGAAATGCTTTGCTCAGAAATCAAAGCTTGTCATACATGAGAGAACTCACACTGGTGAGAAACCGTTTTCATGTGCTGAGTGTGGGAAATCTTTTGCAGATAACTTTAGTCTTGTTAGACACACGAGAATTCACACTGGTGAGAAGCTGCATTCCTGTACTGAATGTGGGAAGTGTTTTCTACGTAAAAGCGTGCTTGCCATACATGAGAAAACTCACACTGGGGTGAAACCATATTCATGTGCTGAGTGTGGGAATTGTTTTACAGAGAAATCAAAGCTGCTCTCACATGAGAAAACTCACACTGGGGAGAAGCCATTTTCCTGTACTGAGTGTGGAAAATGTTTTACACGGAAAGCAACGCTTCACTCTCATGAGAGAATTCACACTGGGGAGAAGCCATTTTCCTGTGCTGCGTGTGGGAAATGTTTTGCATATAAAAGTATGCTTATTTTACATAATAGAACTCACACAGGGGAGAATCTATTCACATGTGCTGAGTGTGGGAAAAATTTCACACAGAAAGCAGGGCTTCTCGCACATGAAAGAACTCACACTGGAGAAAAAACATTTTCCTGTGCTGAGTGTGGGAAATGTTTTGCATATAAAAATGTGCTTATCTCACATGAGAGAACTCACACTGGGCAGAAACCATATTCATGTTCTGAGAGTGGGAAATGTTTTACTTGCAAATCACACCTTGTCATACATGAGAGAACTCATACTGGTGAGAAGCCATATATTTGTACTGAGTGTGGGAAACGTTTTGCTGAGAAATCACGGCTCATCACACATGAGAGATCTCACACCGGCGAGAAGCCATACTCTTGTAATGAGTGTGGTAAGAGGTTTGTACATATAACACAGCTTCATATACATGAGAGAACGCACACTGGTGAGAGGCAACATCCATGTGCTGAGTGTGGGAAATGCTTTGCTCAGAAATCAAAGCTTGTCATACATGAGAGAACTCACACTGCTGAGAAACCGTTTTCATGTGCTGAGTGTGGGAAATCTTTTGCAGATAACTCTAGTCTTGTTAGACACACGAGAATTCACACTGGTGAGAAGCTGCATTCCTGTACTGAATGTGGGAAGTGTTTTCTACGTAAAAGCGTGCTTGCCATACATGAGAAAACTCACACTGGGGTGAAACCATATTCATGTGCTGAGTGTGGGAATTGTTTTCCAGAGAAATCAAAGCTGCTCTCACATGAGAAAACTCACACTGGGGAGAAGCCATTTTCCTGTACTGAGTGTGGAAAATGTTTTACACGGAAAGCAACGCTTCACTCTCATGAGAGAATTCACACTGGGGAGAAGCCATTTTCCTGTGCTGCGTGTGGGAAATGTTTTGCATATAAAAGTATGCTTATTTTACATAATAGAACTCACACAGGGGAGAATCTATTCACATGTGCTGAGTGTGGGAAAAATTTCACACAGAAAGCAGGACTTCTCGCACATGAAAGAAGTCACAATGGAGAAAAAGCATTTTCCTGTGCTGAGTGTGGGAAATGTTTTGCATATAAAAATGTGCTTATCTCACATGAGAGAACTCACACTGGGCAGAAACCATATTCATGTTCTGAGAGTGGGAAATGTTTTACTTGCAAATCACACCTTGTCATACATGAGAGAACTCATACTGGTGAGAAGCCATATATTTGTACTGAGTGTGGGAAACGTTTTGCTGAGAAATCACGGCTCATCACACATGAGAGATCTCACACCGGCGAGAAGCCATACTCTTGTAATGAGTGTGGTAAGAGGTTTGTACATATAACACAGCTTCATATACATGAGAGAACGCACACTGGTGAGAGGCAACATCCATGTGCTGAGTGTGGGAAATGCTTTGCTCAGAAATCAAAGCTTGTCATACATGAGAGAACTCACACTGCTGAGAAACCGTTTTCATGTGCTGAGTGTGGGAAATCTTTTGCAGATAACTCTAGTCTTGTTAGACACACGAGAATTCACACTGGTGAGAAGCTGCATTCCTGTACTGAATGTGGGAAGTGTTTTCTACGTAAAAGCGTGCTTGCCATACATGAGAAAACTCACACTGGGGTGAAACCATATTCATGTGCTGAGTGTGGGAATTGTTTTCCAGAGAAATCAAAGCTGCTCTCACATGAGAAAACTCACACTGGGGAGAAGCCATTTTCCTGTACTGAGTGTGGAAAATGTTTTACACGGAAAGCAACGCTTCACTCTCATGAGAGAATTCACACTGGGGAGAAGCCATTTTCCTGTGCTGCGTGTGGGAAATGTTTTGCATATAAAAGTATGCTTATTTTACATAATAGAACTCACACAGGGGAGAATCTATTCACATGTGCTGAGTGTGGGAAAAATTTCACACAGAAAGCAGGACTTCTCGCACATGAAAGAAGTCACAATGGAGAAAAAGCATTTTCCTGTGCTGAGTGTGGGAAATGTTTTGCATATAAAAATGTGCTTATCTCACATGAGAGAACTCACACTGGGCAGAAACCATATTCATGTTCTGAGAGTGGGAAATGTTTTACTTGCAAATCACACCTTGTCATACATGAGAGAACTCATACTGGTGAGAAGCCATATATTTGTACTGAGTGTGGGAAACGTTTTGCTGAGAAATCACGGCTCATCACACATGAGAGATCTCACACCGGCGAGAAGCCATACTCTTGTAATGAGTGTGGTAAGAGGTTTGTACATATAACACAGCTTCATATACATGAGAGAACGCACACTGGTGAGAGGCAACATCCATGTGCTGAGTGTGGGAAATGCTTTGCTCAGAAATCAAAGCTTGTCATACATGAGAGAACTCACACTGCTGAGAAACCGTTTTCATGTGCTGAGTGTGGGAAATCTTTTGCAGATAACTCTAGTCTTGTTAGACACACGAGAATTCACACTGGTGAGAAGCTGCATTCCTGTACTGAATGTGGGAAGTGTTTTCTACGTAAAAGCGTGCTTGCCATACATGAGAAAACTCACACTGGGGTGAAACCATATTCATGTGCTGAGTGTGGGAAATGTTTTGTAAAGAAAGATGCGCTTGTCATACATAGGAGAACTCACTCTGGGGAGAAGCCATTTTCTTGTGCAGAGTGTGGGAAATGTTTTGTACGTAAAAGTGCACTTGTCATACATGAGAGAACTCACACTGGGGAGGAACCATATTCATGTGCTGAGTGTGGGAAATGTTTGCCACATAAAAGTGCGCTTGTCATACATGAGAGAACTCACACTGGGGAGAAGCCATATACCTGTGCTGAGTGTGGGAAATGTTTTGCATATAAACATGTGCTTATGTCACATGAGAAAACTCACAGTGGGGAAAAACCATATTCATGTGCGGAGTGTGGGAAATGTTTTGTGCGTAAAAGTGCGCTTGTCGTACATGAGAGAACTCACGCTGGGGAGAAGCCATTTTTCCTGTGCTGAGTGTGGGAAATGTTTTGTACGTAAAAGGGAGCTTGTCATACATGAAAGGACTCACACTGGCGAGAAACCATTTTCCTGTGCTGAGTGTGGGAAATGTTTCACACAGATAAGCGCGCTTAACTCACATGAGAAAACTCACGCTGAAGGGAAGCCATTTTTACTCTACTGAGTGATGGAAATGTATTTTTTTTTTCTACAGAAAAGTGACCTTCTCAGCACACAAGCAATCTCCCTCTAGTGAAAAGCCTTTTACCTGCTCTAAATGTGAAAAGGTTTTATATTTAAATTAGTGCTTTAAGTTTAGCCGAGGCAACATGTCACATGATGAGATAAACGGCTGTTTTACTTGTTTTATTTTGTTGCCTGAAAGAGTTAATTTCTAGGCATGGAAGTGACACCTTCTGTCTTTTCGGTGCCTTGTTGGCAATATAGTAAAACTCACTGATAAGCTAATTACAGGCATGGATGTTTTCCTGGCAGAATACAACTTTTGAGGACAGATGGGACAAGGTCAATAGTTCATGTATTTTCACTCTGGGACACTTAATAGGCTGCTACTGATTAGAGACAGTAAAACATTCGATCTACTTTATAACTGGTTAAATATAAAAGAAAACCCTGGGATACTTTAAAAAAAAGTCATTTTTAGGAGTAGGAGGATAAATATAATTGTGTCTGGGACACACTAGAGTGCTTTTATGGAGCAATTTCGGAGTTTTGAGAATTGATGGCTCTTGTAAAAAAAACCTTTGCTAATGCAAGGCTGTTGTGTTGAGCCCACTAGAGCATGTGAGAAAACGCGGAAAAGCCGCCGCATATGCCAAGAACGAGGCGGCTGATTCCGCGTCCAAAGCGGCGGTTTGCACGCATGGACACGCGTCTGGTAGTATGGTGGAATGCGGAAAAGCCGCCGCATGTCCTGACAGCAAAGCGGCTGTTTTCGCGTTCAACGCGGCGGTTTGCATGCAGCAGCATGCGCTTGGTGTGGCTGGGTCTGTTAGTGCACATAGGCAGATGGAGAGCTACACGCGCGCGGGCCTGAACTCAGGACCTTTATACCAGCAGGGGAAGTGTCAGCTGATCAGGAAGATTAGCTGATTCCTGTAGGACTCATGATTGGCTGAATGGCTCGGGCGGGGCGACAGAGTCCAGCAACTATATATTCTGCTGCTTGTCAGTTGCTGGTTGTCTGCCATTGCTAACACTTGCGTGAAGGCACTCAGACCTTAGCTAGACCCGACAGTGTGCCAGAACCGGCTGGAGCTGGGAATCCACACTGAGTCAGATTCTTGCTAGCTTAAAGTACTATTGAATTGTATTATTTGTTAGACCAGTTCCAGGGTGTTGAGATCAAGGCCCTCACACCCCAGACTAGGAATACTGTGTATCTTCTGTGTATTCTGTAGACTAGTTCCAGGGTGTTGTGAATGCGGACCTCACACCCAAGACTAGGGAACTGTATTGTCATTTATGTTATGCTCCAGACTAGTTCCAGGGTGTTGTGAATACGGACCTCACACCCAGACTAGGTTGTGTTATTACTGTTACGTTAGCCCAGTTCAGGGCAAGCCTTACATATTAGCAGCAGGGCTTCCTGCGTCCCAGCCTTGGTCCCTCGCTCAGGGGTCCACAGGCTACAGGAATATCACCCACCGCTCAGGGGTGAATTCCTCAGGAGTATAGGCCGCCAGCTCCTCTGGTGGTCTTTACTCAGAGTTGTTACTGTTGCACCAAACACTTACACTCTCCCTGGTGTCTAGAGGTTAGACATATCTGATTGTTGACGATTCCGCAGATCCTCAATAATCGGGTACATCTGTATTCTTGGGGATACTGCGGATCGCCAAGGATCAGATTCTCTCTCTGGTTGCTGACACCGATCGTTACAGAGCAACTGCGATTTTGGAAATCGCATTCGCGGGACATGCAGCATTTTGTGAGCATTTGTACTCATATACATAGTATATGAATTAGCTTAATCACCTGAAAATGCAGCTGCAATTGCCTGCAAAGCACTTGCAGAAGGTGCTAGTAATTGTGATTTCTAGTGTGTCCCAGGGCTAATAGAAATCAGTACACCTTGTACATCCGAGATTACACACTGGTAGGAGACCTTATTTCTGTGCTGATTATGGGAAATGTTTTGCACATAAAAGTGGGCTTGTCATACATAAGAAAACTCACACTGGGGATAATACATTTTTCCTGTACTGAGTATGGGAAATGTTTTATACTCAAATCGGAGCTTAATGAACACAATAGAGCCCACATAGGTGAAAAAATATTTTAATGTCCTGAGTATGAAAAGTGTTATAGAAATAAGTCAAAGCATGTTGTACATCAGAGATTGCACACAGGTGAGAGACCATATGTATGTGCTGAATGTGGGAAAGGTTTAGTATGAAATTCAGACCTTATGGTACACATACGTTTACACACAGGCAAAAAGCCATATTCCTGTACTGAGTGAGGAAGATGTTTTGCTGCAACAAATTTCCATTGAATAAGAGAAGTCTTTGAATTCTGAGTCTCAGGCCTGAAAAGAAATAATTTAAAAAAAAAAAAAAGTAACAATTTTTAATAATGGGAGTATCAATGTAGAGGAAATAGTATTTTAATCATTAAAACAAAATAATTGTAATTGTTAAATCAAATCTATGAAGAAATACAGTGTAAAATCTTTGTTTTATAGCCATTAAATAAACAATAAAAAAAAAACCTGCATAAGAGTGAATTTTGAGTCTTTATACCCTTGTGCACTTTGTAGTTTACTAATGACGGGCTTGTGGATCATTACATTTCCCTATAGGGGATGCTTAAACGGAATCTGAAGTGAAAATAAACAGGATATAATAACTTGTATGTGTAGTACAGCTAAGAAGTAGAACATTAGTAGCAAAAGAAAGAGTCTCATATTGTTTCCAGTACAGGAAGAGTTTAACCACTTTACCCCCGCCCATACGCATTTCTCCGTCCCTTTTTCCATCCTTTCACCCCCAGGGACGGAGAAATGCGTACTTTCCGCGCTCCCGCCGCTGCCCGCACTCCCGCTCGCTCTAGAGCGCACTCCCACTACTAAACACGCCGCCGGCCGCTCGCCCAGAGATCAATGAACGGGAAAATCCATTCCCGTTTGTTGATCTGAACCCCGCAATGATCCGCTGCTTATCCGATAAGCAGCGCGATCATTGTGAAAAAAAAAAAACGTTCTCAGCCTCCTCGCATTAAACAAAAAGTTACTGTGGCCATCTTGTGGCCAAATAGTAAAACTACACCCGAAAGGATTTTTCACATAAAAATAAATGAGTTTTACACTAAAAATTAACTCCTTACCTCCCACACTCCCCAATTATTATTTTTTTGTAATTAAAAAAAAAATTACAATGAAAAAAAATACATAAATAGTTACCTTAGGGACTGAACTTTTTAAATATTTATGTCGAGGGTATAACACTGTTACTTTATAAACTATGGGCTTGTAATTAGGGATGGACGCAAAACTGAAAAAAATGCACCTTTTTTTCCAATTAAAATATTGGCGCCAAACATTGTGATAGGAACATAATTTAAACAGTTTTATAACCGGGACAAAAGGGCAAATAAATTTCATGGGTTTTAATTAAAGTTGCATGCATTATTTAAAAACTATAAAGGCCAAAAACTGAAAAATAATAAATGTTTTCCTATTTTCCCATTAAAACACATTTAGAATTAAATAATTCTTGGCATAATGTCCCACCTAAAGAAAGCCTAATTGGTGGCGAAAAAAACAAGATATAGTTCATTTAATTGCGATAAGTAATAATAAAGTTATAGACGAATGAATGGAAAGAGCGCTGAAAGGTGAAAATTGCTCTGGTGGTCAGGGGGTAAAACCCCTCAGTTGTGAAGTGGTTAAAAAAAAAAAAAAAACTTCAGGTGTTATTTATGCAGAAGAGTTTCTCTGAGCTCTCTGACCCAACTTGGGTCGGAGACAGTCCTGTTTTCTGAAGCACTTAAGTATCAAAGAAACAGTGAGAGGCAGCTTCTGTAAAGGTTTTACTGCAGCAGAGTTCAAAGGGTCATTAGCTCTGCTCTGTTTCATAGTTTATGCTGAGTGTAGTTTGTAATTGCAAATATTAGAGAATGATGCAATGTTATAAAAACAAAGCAATATAACTGAAAATAAAAATATGAGCCTCTTTTCTTTGCTATTAATGTTGTATTAATTATATTCTGTTAAACTGCCGTTCAGGAAGATGGCGCCTTAATTGGCAGCCATGGCCACAAGATTCTGGCTTTTTCTTGTTTTTCTTCCCTTTTCCCCACCAGTGCGTCTTGATTTCCCCCCTGAAGGTGTGCAGTGTGGTCCGGTGTAGCCTGGGATGCCGGTGCGGGTCGTGGGGGGTCCAGGACCTGGAGTATTTTTCCACCTTGCCACTGCCTGGATCCATTGTCTGTGCAGGTACAGGCCTTGTGGAGTCCACCACTGCTACCCAGGAGAGCAGGGCTCCACTGAGGTAGGACACCACGCTGATCAGGAAACCTTTAGCCTCGCTGGGTGTCAGCTTCATCCATTCATCGGCTGCTGCTGCTCCACAGCAGCAGGGACACCTCTGGTTCAGCCCCTCCATGATGCCACCGCAGCCGGATGCTTCTGTAACAGCCAGACTATTTTGACCAGCCCTGCTGAATGCTGCCCAGGAGTCGGGACCTACCACAAAAAAGAACACTACTGCACCTTTTGAACTGGAACATCTTGGCCAGCACTGCCAGATGTCTGGAATCTTGATCCTCAGCCATTGCTGCAGGTTTCTTTCATGAAGAATTGGGTCATCACTGCTGAGCCTTTGCCTCCCACTGTCCCCCTCCCCCCCATGTTTCCTTGGGGATGACAGATGACTGTCAAGTGCGACTGGTGGCGCCGTAGTATGGCAGCCTCGGCTCTTGACTTTCAAACATTATCCCCCCTCCCCATCCTTCCTGAACCTGCATGTAATTTCAGGTACAACCCCCCGTTTGTACTTGGCGATATAAATGATTTTGATTAATTATCTGTACTACACATACAAACATATCATATTTTTTGCTTCAGTGTCACTTTAAGGTAAGTACACACATGTGAGCATTGTCTCCCATCAAGGACCGGAAAACGATCCCTTGGGCGACAATTCTGGGAATGATGCTGTACAGACACATTCCTAGCCTTGAAGCTAGCAATGTGTTCCACCATGGAGGAGGGGGATTTCTCGGGCATTGGGGTCGTTAAAGATCCAACAGGACAGATCCTTTATGTCCCCCAATGCCCAAGCAATTTCGATTGTCAGCTGCTGTACACAAACCACGATCGTTGCCTGAAACTGTTGTAATCAGACGCCTTAGCTGATGGTTATCAAATGTGTGTAAGTAGTTTAAAACCAGGGCTTCAAAAAAAATCCATTTCTCTCCCTTTCCCTCCCAGTATTGCTATGTTCCACAGCACCCACGAGAGCTTCAGAGTAAAGCACCTGTCCAGTAGTCATAGCCATCTGTACAGCAGCTGCAGTATATAACATAAGCACATTGCAGCTGTATGTATGTATGTATACCTTTTGCTCAGGTAACTCCTCCCACTTATTGGCCCCGCCCTGCACAGTACAAATCTAATAATAAAGTGCCTCAGTGTTCACTTGGTCATACAATCTGATATAGGTAACTAACAATCCAATGCTCACATATATTCACATTAAGGCTTAGTTGTGAATATGCACATGCCCAACTTGCACTAATTTACTAATCTCTATATAAGACAGAGAATAAATCATTTGTCATAGGCACCAGAAGATGCAAACTGCCTAACCGGCTACTGGACAATTGTGAATTTCGCTAGAATTGTCGTTTGCCTTAACAAATAACTGACCCAATGTTAATGCCGGCTTAGGGTGAAGAATGTGCAGGGAATACAGATGAACATACAGCAGGATCCCCAGTATCCAGCACAGGTGGGTATAGCTTGATGTTGGATATGTGTGTTTGCTGGTTTCATGAGCAACCATCCAAAAATAACACCCCCCCCCCCTCCCGCAACAGAAGCGACTTACCGATCCTCTGGGCACGGTCTTCTGTTCTTCCTGCAGCTTCCTGTTGTCCTCTGCAGAGAGTAGAGCCAGCGCTCACCACATGGGCTGCATCTGAATGACTTATCACCTCATGTGCACCACTTATACAGTTCAAATACACTCAGCAATCAAACAGATGCAAAACATATGCATAATTAAATACTTACCACTTACTGTTGTCCTCTGCTTACAGCTCCTGAAGTGTGCATGTTACCCAATGCGGGTCACATGACTCGCTGGGACATATACATGAACGCTGCAGAAAGAATAGAAGATGGGGCCTTGAGGATTGTTAAGTTGCTTCTGCTACGGAAAACTCTACACAACTGTAAAAGATACTGACCCAGTTCTTCCCCTCAGTCATGCCGGCTAGTACACTCTACCGGTTTTGGCCTTGTGACTTCATCAGGGGTTAAATGTCAAGGCGTGCACACGTCGCTTATATCAGCCGGTTCTATGTATCCCACCCACCTACTCTCACTGTACTTATTTGCACACAGATAACGTTTAATACACACAATCCTTCAATACTTGTATTTACGGCCCGTTTCCCCTTGAGCGGAATATGCAGCATTTCCATGCGTCCGAGTAGCACAGGGTAATGCTGCCGATTCCAGATTTCTATTTGTAGTTGGTGAAATCACCAACTACAGAAAGAAATCTCCACAATCACTACACAACCTGCAGCTTGCAAATGAGTTGAATACATTTTATTGCAGGTTTGACACTACCAACAAAAGCCAAACACACCAAGTCAATTTGCATCTCTGCAACAGGAAAAATAAGCACTCCTCCAGCCAGCCAATGTCTCCACCCCCTGCGATGCCTCAGCATCTACACAACAGGAGGTCAACCACAATCTGCTAACCTGTCCCCAGATGTGCATGCTCTACCAATATGCTAGTCAGATGTAAACAAACTCTTCAAAAGACAGAATACAATTAAAGCACCTGGACCAGACTCTGTAACTGCAAAATGTCTGAAACTCTGTGCCGATCAATTAGCGCCTGCATTTACAGACATATTCAAATCATCTCTGGAACTCTCAATTGTCCCTGCCTGTTTTAAAAGCTTAATCATTGTACCAATTCCAAAAAAAATAAAACCTACATGCTTAAAAGATTACAGGCTTGTTGCCCTGACATAATTGGTTATGAAAGCATTTGAAAAACTGATAATGGCGTATCTGAAATCCATCACAGATCCCCTGCTGGACTCTCTGCAATTTGCCTACATGCCTAATAGATCCGCAGAGGACACCGTTAACGTATGTATGCATTATGAACTACAGCATCTAGACACCCCAGGAACCTACACCAGGAGTTTATTCATAGATTTCAGCTCTGCATTTAATACCATAATTCCATCACTGCTACACAGCAAACTCTCCCAGCTACACATACCTGAATCCATCTGCAAATGGATAACCAATGTCTTAACCGACAGGAGACAGCATGTTAGACTTGGGAAACACACATCAAGCTCTCTGACAGTCAGTACTGGTGCACCCAAGGGCTGTGTGCTTCCCCCACTGCTCTACTCACTTTATACCAATGACTGCATCTCCACAGATCCATCTGTTAAGGTTCTGAAATTTGCAGATGACACAACAGTAGTTGGTCTCATACAAAATGGGGATGAGTCACAAAAAAGCTTATCCCAAGAAACTTGGCATAAAATTTACCACTTTGCACAAAAAGCCTCCCTCAATGTGAACACCCAGGAACAAGGCTATAAAATTCTCTCACATTGGTACAGAACCCCAGCGTTCCTCCATAAAGCCAAACTTCTCCCTTCCAGCGAGTATTGGAGATGCCACATCCAGGGTGGAGACCTGCTGCACATCTTTTGGTCTTGCCCCTCACTGACTACCTTCTGGCACAAAGTACACGCTCTGGCTGAACAACTTTCCTCCATGTCAATTCCCTTTCTTCCAGAGATATTTTTACTTCATGCAACCCCATTTCCAGCCTACCGATATAAACACTCCCTGCTTTGCCACTTAATAAATGCAGCCAGAAGCACCATCCCGCTTCTTTGGAAAACCACTGATCCCCCCTCCATCAAAATGTGGTTCTCCAAAATTAATCAGATCTATGACATGGAGGAAGCTCAGGGCAAGCCTACCCAATTTTTAAAAACTTGGACGACCTGGTTGGACTTCAAAACTTCTGCAGTCTATACCCAAATAATGCACACTTCTTAACTTCATCACTAACTAACTTCTCTATCAATAACCTCCTACTATTACTAGAGCTTATGTTGTGCTGACCCTTCTGGTCCTATCAACCGACTTAGCTTACTAAGTTTGCTATAAGCTGGTTATTCTACAACAGGTTCCTTTCTCAGAACTTTTAATTGTCTTCTTGTTTCACCAGTTGAATTTTATGTCATTAGCATAACCTGGGCAGACAAAAAGCCAGGCGATTCTGCCTCTCTAATGTTATTTATTTTTGTCAACCACCCCTCCAACATGTCATCACCTCCTATATGATGTTTACTTCCTATTGATGTGATGATACTCATGTGCTTTTACTGATCTGCTTTATATGTGAACTGTTCTTTATTACTGTGTTAATAAAGTTCTTTAAAGTGAAAAAAACAAAACAAAATGGGGATGAGTCTGCATACAGGCATGTGGTGGGACAGCTTTCCTCCTGGTGCAGCAGCAACAACTTGGGACTAAATGCTCTCAAAACCATGGAGATGATAATAGACTTTACGAGAGCTTCCCCCCAGCACCTCCCCTTAACCATAAATGGATCCACAATAACCCATGTAAAGTCATTCAAGTTTCTTGGGTCTAAAATCTCAAACAACCTAAAATGGGATAACAATACGGCCATTATTGTCATGAAAGCGCAGCAGCGGATGTACCGTCTACGGCAGCTGAGAAAGTTTGGCCTACCTAAAAATCTAATGGTGCAGTTCTACACTGCAATCATCGAATCCACCATAACATCATCTATGACTGTATGGTTCGGCTCCTGCTCAGCATTAGAAAAGAGGAGGCTGCAGCGCATCATCCGATCAGCTGAAAGGATAATTGGCTGTAGCTTCCCTTCCCTGCAAGATCTTTACGCTAGCAGGTGCAAAAAGAGAGCAACCAAAATTGCCTCCGACCCCTCTCACCCAGCTCACTCCATCTTCCAGCGCATGCCTTCAGGAGTAAGATTCCGGTCAATCGCTACAAAAACCTCCAGACACAGGAACAGCTTTTTTCCTCAGGCGGGAGCCATAATGCTAAACCACGCTAGAGCTGCTAGGACTTGAAAGTAATCAGCACAGAACTGAAAATGAACAATTCTCACCTTGCTTACTGCCACTATACTCACTTACTGTCCTTGACTTGTACTATACATACTGCCTGTCCATGTATTTTTTTTTTGTTTGTTTGTGTTTGCGTTTGTTAACCACTTCGGTACCAGCAGCCTCTGACCACTTAAGGACCAGAGGCTGCTGGAACGCTAAAACGCCGCATCCCGACGAATCGCCGCAATAATCCGTCGCTCCCGCCGGTCACGCTGCTCTGTCCCTGCCGCAGGCTGCTCTCTCTGCCATCTCTATGATGGCAGAACACTGTGCGCCGGTCAGGAGCCGCTTTCATTGGCTCTTGACCCTGTAACTCAATGTAAGCCAATGGGATTGGCTTACAGTAATGACAGGGCCAGGAGCCAATGAAAACGGCTCCTGCCCGGCTCACAGTGCTCTGCCGTCATAGAGGTGGCAGGGCAGCACATTGCAGCGGGGACAGAGCGGTGAGAGCGGCGGGGACGCGTGGTGAATGGGACGTAGAGTTTACGTCCGGTCAGAACCGCAGCGCCACCCGCCTGCCGTAGATTTAAACTGCGTCGGTCCGCAGGTAGTTAAGCAACTGACAAGACAAATTCCTTGTAAGTGCAAACTTACTTGGCGAAATAAATTGATTCTGGTTCTGATAGACGTCATCTTAATCGTACGCCGGTGCTATTCTGGATGGAATGCAGCCGTTTTTCATTTCACGCACCCGAATCCTTCAGAGTCGCGGAACAGCTGCAGGGATTCAGATGGGCACTCGCCTCTCTGCAGGTGCCGGCATGTGGCCCGCAGGGCGAACGCTGGCTCAGTGGAAACCAGCCCTAAAGAAGTGACTTTGCATAAAATAAATAACATTACTTTTTCTCTTAAAGCGGAACTATAGTGAAAATAACATAGTAAATAAAATTGTTTATTGTTTACAATATTAATTTAAAGATTAGTCAGTGTTTGCCCATTGTCAAATCTTTCCTCTCCCTGATTTACATTCTGAAATTTATCACTAGTGATCTGTACGGAATGTTTGTTACTGAGAGTTCAATGCACAGAGGGAGTTACATTATTTCCCACAATGCAACGAGGTTCACAGACAGCAAACTAGGACCATGGTCATGACATCACACTGTGGGAGGGGTCTCACCACAATATCAGCCATACAGACCCCCCCGATGATCTTTTTCGGGAAAAGGTAAAGATTTCTCGTGGGAAAAGAGGTATCAGCTACTGACTGGGATGAAGTTCAATCCTTGGTTAAAGTACTTCTTTAAGTCCTTCTATGGACACACCATCAGCTGTCTTTGCTGCTTTGACATCCGTATCACACCACAGCTGGATTACTGCAATGCCTTCTATATAGGGCTTCCAAATAAGGACCTACACCCCCTGGCTGGATGGTGTAATGGTTAAGGGCTCTGCCTCTGACACAGGAGACCTGGGTTCGAATCTCGGCTCTGCCTGTTCAGTAAGCCAGCGCCTATTCAGTAGGAGACCTTTGGCAAGTCTCCCTAACACTGCTACTGCCTATTGAGCGCGCCCTAGTGGCTGCTGCTCTGGCGCTTTGAGTCCGCCAGGAGAAAAGCGCTATATAAATGTTATTTGTCTTACAGAACACAGGTTGTTAACAAAGCCAATCATTTTGCTTTTCTGTCTGTCTAGCCTCTGCTGTAGCTCTGCTGCTGTGGACCATAGCTCTTTGGTGCACTGGACATTCACCGCTGCACTTCTCACCTGTTGGGTGGTGGAAATACTGGCATATGGCTAATTATGACAAGTTTTGCAGTAGGTGTCTCACATGTCCATCTCATGTGTCCATCTTGGCGCTCTGTGCACCTGTATCCCAATATATAGTTTCTTGAAGAGAAACCATAACCAAGAATTGAACTTCATCCCAATCAGTAGCTGATACCTTCTTTCCCATGAGAAATCTATTCCTTTTCACAAACGGATGTTCAGGGGGCTCTGTATGGCTGATATTGTGGTGAAACCCCTCCCACAGTGTGATGTCAGGACCACGGTCCTGACCGTTTCCTGTCTGTGGACCTCATTGCATTTTGGGACATAACAGCTGTTTACAGCTGGGTCCAACTGCCACAAAAAGCAAGCAGCATCTCCTTCCACTGACATCACCTGCCAGCAGTAAAAATGTCACCATGTGATAAACGTCAGAATGTAAATCAGGGAGAGGAAAGCTTTTACAATGGGCAAACACTGACTAAATCATTTATACATAGTTATTGTAAATATGAAGCACTTTTTTTTATTACATTATTTTCACTGGAGATCCTCTTTAATGCTCAAACCTTAAATTAATTATTGGATTGTGAAAGAACTAAAGGAAAGGAGGCCAACATTTTGTATATTTTTTACAAACAGTTAAGATTATTTGTATATTTCTTGTTCTTAATAAAAATAAAGGAATGTACATTAAATGGACAACTTTAGTGACAGATATATGGAGGATGCTATTTTTCTTCTCCCCCCCCCCCCCCCCTGGAAAATCTTTGGATGGGTCCTCCCCTGAAAGCAGAAAAATTAGGCGCCGGTGCAGAAGTTTGGGTGCTGCCATAGCCGTCCATATTAATATAAGTTACAGGTGGAAAGTTGGGCGTCTGCTATTTGTAGCCACAGTTTGCATAGTGGGCGGCCTCTGGCATGCAAAGGTCCATCTATAACTAATGCTACTATGAGCATCTATGGTGGCATTCAAAATGTTGCATTATTTTGTGACCGATTTGTTGCAAGGTAAGGGTTAATGTCAGGCATCAAGAAGGTGGAGTTTTTAAGGTCAGGCTTGGGGTGGGGGTGTTGCAGCAATGTTTCCCTATAAAATAATCATAATGCAGCAATGTTTCCCTATAAAATAATCGTAATGCCGCAATGTTTCACCATAAAATAATCGTAATGCAGCAATGTTTCCCCATAAAATAATCATACTGCAGCAATGTTTCCCCATAAAATAATCGTAATGTGGCAATGTTTCCCCATAAAATAATCGCAATGCAGCAATGTTTCCCCATAAAATAATCGTAATGTGGCAATGTTTCACCATAAAATAATCGTAATACAGCAATGTTTCACCATAAAATAATCATAATGCAGCAATGTTTCCCTATAAAATAATTGTAATGCAGCAATGTTTCACCATAAAATAATCATAATGCAGCAATGTTTCCCCATAAAATAATCGTAATGCAGCAATGTTTCCCCATAAAATATCATAATGCAGCAATGTTTCCCCATAAAATAATCATAATGCCACAATGTTTCCCCATAAAATAATCGTAATGCAGCAATGTTTCACCATAAAATAATCGTAATGCAGCAATGTTTCACCATAAAATAATCATAATGCGGCAATGTTTCCCCATAAAATAATCGTAATGTGGCAAGGTTGCACCATAAAATAATCGTAATGCAGCAATGTTTCACCATAAAATAATCGTAAGGCAGCAATGTTTCCCCATAAAATAATCGTAATGTGGCAAGGTTGCACCATAAAATAATCGTAATGCAGCAATGTTTCACCATAAAATAATCGTAAGGCAGCAATGTTTCACCATAAAATAATCGTAATGCAGCAATGTTTCCCTATAAAATAATCATAATGCAGCAATGTTTCCCCATAAAATAATCATAATGCGGCAATGTTTCCCCATAAAATAATCGTAATGTGGCAATGTTTCACCATAAAATAATCGTAATGCAGCAATGTTTCACCATAAAATAATCGTAAGGCAGCAATGTTTCACCATAAAATAATCGTAATACAGCAATGTTTCACCACAAAATAATCATAATGCAGCAATGTTTCACCATAAAATAATCATAATGCAGCAATGTTTCCCCATAAAATAATCATAATGTGGCAATGTTTCCCCATAAAATAATCATAATGCAGCAATGTTTCCCCATAAAATAATCATAATGCAGCAATGTTTCCCAATAAAATAATCGTAATGCAGCAATGTTTCCCCATAAAATAATCGTAATGCAGCAATGTTTCACCATAAAATAATCGTAGTGCAGCAATGTTTCCCCATAAAATAATCATAATGCAGCAATGTTTCCCCATAAAATAATCGTAATGCAGCAATGTTTCCCCATAAAATAATCGTAATGCAGCAATGTTTCCCTATAAAATAATCGTAATGCAGCAATGTTTCCCCATAAAATAATCGTAATGCAGCAATGTTTCACCATAAAATAATCGTAATGCAGCAATGTTTCCCCATAAAATAATCGTAATGTGGCAATGTTTCACCATAAAATAATCGTAATACAGCAATGTTTCACCATAAAATAATCATAATGCAGCAATGTTTCCCCATAAAATAATTGTAATGCAGCAATGTTTCACCATAAAATAATCATAATGCGGCAATGTTTCCCCATAAAATAATCGTAATGTGGCAATGTTTCCCCATAAAATAATCATAATGCAGCAATATTTCCCCATAAAATAATCATAATGCCACAATGTTTCCCCATAAAATAATCGCAATGCAGCAATGTTTCCCCATAAAATAATCGTAATGCAGCAATGTTTCCCCATAAAATAATCGTAATGCGGCAATGTTTCCCCATAAAATAATCATAATGCAGCAATGTTTCCCCATAAAATAATCGCAATGCAGCAATGTTTCACCATAAAATAATCATAATGCCACAATGTTTCCCCATAAAATAATCGCAATGCAGCAATATTTCCCCATAAAATAATCATAATGCCACAATGTTTCCCCATAAAATAATCGCAATGCAGCAATGTTTCCCTATAAAATAATTGTAATGCAGCAATGTTTCACCATAAAATAATCATAATGCAGCAATGTTTCCCCATAAAATAATCGTAATGCAGCAATGTTTCCCCATAAAATATCATAATGCAGCAATGTTTCCCCATAAAATAATCATAATGCCACAATGTTTCCCCATAAAATAATCGTAATGCAGCAATGTTTCACCATAAAATAATCGTAATGCAGCAATGTTTCACCATAAAATAATCATAATGCGGCAATGTTTCCCCATAAAATAATCGTAATGTGGCAAGGTTGCACCATAAAATAATCGTAATGCAGCAATGTTTCACCATAAAATAATCGTAAGGCAGCAATGTTTCCCCATAAAATAATCGTAATGTGGCAAGGTTGCACCATAAAATAATCGTAATGCAGCAATGTTTCACCATAAAATAATCGTAAGGCAGCAATGTTTCACCATAAAATAATCGTAATGCAGCAATGTTTCCCTATAAAATAATCATAATGCAGCAATGTTTCCCCATAAAATAATCATAATGCGGCAATGTTTCCCCATAAAATAATCGTAATGTGGCAATGTTTCACCATAAAATAATCGTAATGCAGCAATGTTTCACCATAAAATAATCGTAAGGCAGCAATGTTTCACCATAAAATAATCGTAATACAGCAATGTTTCACCACAAAATAATCATAATGCAGCAATGTTTCACCATAAAATAATCATAATGCAGCAATGTTTCCCCATAAAATAATCATAATGTGGCAATGTTTCCCCATAAAATAATCATAATGCAGCAATGTTTCCCCATAAAATAATCATAATGCAGCAATGTTTCCCAATAAAATAATCGTAATGCAGCAATGTTTCCCCATAAAATAATCGTAATGCAGCAATGTTTCACCATAAAATAATCGTAGTGCAGCAATGTTTCCCCATAAAATAATCATAATGCAGCAATGTTTCCCCATAAAATAATCGTAATGCAGCAATGTTTCCCCATAAAATAATCGTAATGCAGCAATGTTTCCCTATAAAATAATCGTAATGCAGCAATGTTTCCCCATAAAATAATCGTAATGCAGCAATGTTTCACCATAAAATAATCGTAATGCAGCAATGTTTCCCCATAAAATAATCGTAATGTGGCAATGTTTCACCATAAAATAATCGTAATACAGCAATGTTTCACCATAAAATAATCATAATGCAGCAATGTTTCCCCATAAAATAATTGTAATGCAGCAATGTTTCACCATAAAATAATCATAATGCGGCAATGTTTCCCCATAAAATAATCGTAATGTGGCAATGTTTCCCCATAAAATAATCATAATGCAGCAATATTTCCCCATAAAATAATCATAATGCCACAATGTTTCCCCATAAAATAATCGCAATGCAGCAATGTTTCCCCATAAAATAATCGTAATGCAGCAATGTTTCCCCATAAAATAATCGTAATGCGGCAATGTTTCCCCATAAAATAATCATAATGCAGCAATGTTTCCCCATAAAATAATCGCAATGCAGCAATGTTTCACCATAAAATAATCATAATGCCACAATGTTTCCCCATAAAATAATCGCAATGCAGCAATATTTCCCCATAAAATAATCATAATGCCACAATGTTTCCCCATAAAATAATCGCAATGCAGCAATGTTTCCCCATAAAATAATCGTAATGCAGCAATGTTTCCCCATAAAATAATCGTAAGGCCGCAATGTTTCCCCATAAAATAATCGTAATGCAGCAATGTTTCACCATAAAATAATCGTAATGCAGCAATGTTTCCCCATAAAATAATCGTAATGCAGCAATGTTTCCCCATAAAATAATCGTAATGCAGCAATGTTTCCCCATAAAATGATCGTAATGCAGCAATGTTTCCCCATAAAATAATCATAATGCAGCAATGTTTCCCTATAAAATAATCATAATGCAGCAATGTTTCCCCATAAAATAATCATAATGCGGCAATGTTTCCCCAAAAAATAATCGTAATGTGGCAATGTTTCACCATAAAATAATCGTAATGCAGCAATGTTTCCCCATAAAATAATCGTAATGTGGCAATGTTTCACCATAAAATAATCGTAATACAGCAATGTTTCACCATAAAATAATCATAATGCAGCAATGTTTCCCCATAAAATAATTGTAATGCAGCAATGTTTCACCATAAAATAATCATAATGCAGCAATGTTTCCCCATAAAATAATCGTAATGCGGCAATGTTTCCCCATAAAATAATCATAATGCAGCAATGTTTCCCCATAAAATAATCATAATGCCACAATATTTCCCCATAAAATAATCGCAATGCAGCAATGTTTCCCCATAAAATAATCGTAATGCAGCAATGTTTCACCATAAAATAATCGTAATGCAGCAATGTTTCACCATAAAATAAGCGTAATGCAGCAATGTTTCCCCATAAAATAATCGTAATGCAGCAATGTTTCCCCATAAAATGATCGTAATGCAGCAATGTTTCCCCATAAAATAATCGTAATGCAGCAATGTTTCCCCATAAAATAATCGTAATGCAGCAATGTTTCCCCATAAAATGATCGTAATGCAGCAATGTTTCCCCAAAAAATAATCATAATGCAGCAATGTTTCTCTATAAAATAATCATAATGCAGCAATGTTTCCCCATAAAATAATCATAATGCGGCAATGTTTCCCCATAAAATAATCGTAATGTGGCAATGTTTCACCATAAAATAATCGTAATGCAGCAATGTTTCACCATAAAATGATCGTAATACAGCAATGTTTCACCACAAAATAATCATAATGCAGCAATGTTTCCCCATAAAATAATCGTAATGCAGCAAAGTTTCACCATAAAATAATCATAATGCAGCAATGTTTCCCCATAAAATGATCGTAATGCAGCAATGTTTCACCATAAAATAATCATAATGCAGCAATGTTTCCCCATAAAATAATCGTAATGCGGCAATGTTTCCCCATAAAATAATCATAATGCAGCAATGTTTCACCATAAAATAATCATAATGCAGCAATGTTTCCCCATAAAATAATCATAATGCCGCAATGTTTCCCAATAAAATAATCATAATGCAGCAATGTTTCCCAATAAAATAATCGTAATGCAGCAATGTTTCACCATAAAATAATCGTAATGCAGCAATGTTTCACCATAAAATAATCGTAGTGCAGCAATGTTTCCCCATAAAATAATCATAATGCAGCAATGTTTCCCCATAAAATAATCGTAATGCAGCAATGTTTCCCCATAAAATAATCGTAATGCAGCAATGTTTCCCTATAAAATAATCGTAATGCAGCAATGTTTCCCCATAAAATAATCGTAATGCAGCAATGTTTCCCCAAAAAATAATCATAATGCAGCAATGTTTCACCATAAAATAATCGTAATACAGCAATGTTTCACCACAAAATAATCATAATGCAGCAATGTTTCCCCATAAAATAATCGTAATGCAGCAAAGTTTTACCATAAAATAATCATAATGCAGCAATGTTTCCCCATAAAATAATCGCAATGCAGCAATGTTTCACCATAAAATAATCATAATGCAGCAATGTTTCCCCATAAAATAATCGTACTGCGGCAATGTTTCCCCATAAAATAATCATAATGCAGCAATGTTTCACCATAAAATAATCATAATGCCGCAATGTTTCCCAATAAAATAATCATAATGCCGCAATGTTTCCCAATAAAATAATCGTAATGCAGCAATGTTTCCCCATAAAATAATCGTAATGCAGCAATGTTTCCCCATAAAATAATCGTAATGCAGCAATGTTTCCCCATAAAATGATCGTAATGCAGCAATGTTTCCCCATAAAATAATCATAATGCAGCAATGTTTCCCTATAAAATAATCATAATGCAGCAATGTTTCCCCATAAAATAATCATAATGCGGCAATGTTTCCCCATAAAATAATCGTAATGTGGCAATGTTTCACCATAAAATAATCGTAATGCAGCAATGTTTCACCATAAAATAATCGTAAGTCAGCAATGTTTCACCATAAAATAATCGTAATACAGCAATGTTTCACCACAAAATAATCATAATGCAGCAATGTTTCCCCATAAAATAATCGTAATGCAGCAAAGTTTCACCATAAAATAATCATAATGCAGCAATGTTTCCCCATAAAATAATCATAATGTGGCAATTTTTTTCACCATAAAATAATCATAATGCAGCAATGTTTCCCCATAAAATAATCATAATGCAGCAATGTTTCCCAATAAAATAATCGTAATGCAGCAATGTTTCCCCATAAAATAATCGTAATGCAGCAATGTTTCACCATAAAATAATCGTAGTGCAGCAATGTTTCCCCATAAAATAATCATAATGCAGCAATGTTTCCCCATAAAATAATCGTAATGCAGCAATGTTTCCCCATAAAATAATCGTAATGCAGCAATGTTTCCCCATAAAATAATCGTAATGCAGCAATGTTTCCCTATAAAATAATCGTAATGCAGCAATGTTTCCCCATAAAATAATCGTAATGCAGCAATGTTTCACCATAAAATAATCATAATGCAGCAATGTTTCCCCATAAAATAATCGTAATGTGGCAATGTTTCACCATAAAATAATCGTAATACAGCAATGTTTCACCATAAAATAATCATAATGCAGCAATGTTTCCCCATAAAATAATCATAATGCCACAATATTTCCCCATAAAATAATCGCAATGCAGCAATGTTTCCCCATAAAATAATCGTAATGCAGCAATGTTTCACCATAAAATAATCGTAATGCAGCAATGTTTCACCATAAAATAAGCGTAATGCAGCAATGTTTCCCCATAAAATAATCGTAATGCAGCAATGTTTCCCCATAAAATGATCGTAATGCAGCAATGTTTCCCCATAAAATAATCGTAATGCAGCAATGTTTCCCCATAAAATGATCGTAATGCAGCAATGTTTCCCCAAAAAATAATCATAATGCAGCAATGTTTCTCTATAAAATAATCATAATGCAGCAATGTTTCCCCATAAAATAATCATAATGCGGCAATGTTTCCCCATAAAATAATCGTAATGTGGCAATGTTTCACCATAAAATAATCGTAATGCAGCAATGTTTCACCATAAAATAATCGTAAGTCAGCAATGTTTCCCCATAAAATAATCGTAATACAGCAATGTTTCACCACAAAATAATCATAATGCAGCAATGTTTCCCCATAAAATAATCGTAATGCAGCAAAGTTTCACCATAAAATAATCATAATGCAGCAATGTTTCCCCATAAAATAATCGTAATGCAGCAATGTTTCACCATAAAATAATCATAATGCAGCAATGTTTCCCCATAAAATAATCGTAATGCGGCAATGTTTCCCCATAAAATAATCATAATGCAGCAATGTTTCACCATAAAATAATCATAATGCAGCAATGTTTCCCCATAAAATAATCATAATGCCGCAATGTTTCCCCATAAAATAATCGTAATGCAGCAATGTTTCCCTATAAAATAATCGCAATGCAGCAATGTTTCCCCATAAAATAATCGTAATGCAGCAATGTTTCACCATAAAATAATCGTAATGCAGCAATGTTTCACCATAAAATAATCATAATGCCGCAATGTTTCCCAATAAAATAATTATAATGCCGCAATGTTTCCCAATAAAATAATCGTAATGCAGCAATGTTTCCCCATAAAATAATCGTAATGCAGCAATGTTTCCCCATAAAATAATCGTAATGCAGCAATGTTTCCCCATAAAATGATCGTAATGCAGCAATGTTTCCCCATAAAATAATCATAATGCAGCAATGTTTCCCTATAAAATAATCATAATGCAGCAATGTTTCCCCATAAAATAATCATAATGCGGCAATGTTTCCCCATAAAATAATCGTAATGCGGCAATGTTTCCCCATAAAATAATCGTAATGTGGCAATGTTTCACCATAAAATAATCGTAATGCAGCAATGTTTCACCATAAAATAATCGTAAGTCAGCAATGTTTCACCATAAAATAATCGTAATACAGCAATGTTTCACCACAAAATAATCATAATGCAGCAATGTTTCCCGATAAAATAATCGTAATGCAGCAAAGTTTCACCATAAAATAATCATAATGCAGCAATGTTTCCCCATAAAATAATCGTAATGCGGCAATGTTTCCCCATAAAATAATCATAATGCAGCAATGTTTCACCATAAAATAATCATAATGCAGCAATGTTTCCCCATAAAATAATCATAATGCCGCAATGTTTCCCAATAAAATAATCATAATGCCGCAATGTTTCCCAATAAAATAATTGTAATGCAGCAATGTTTCCCCATAAAATAATCGTAATGCAGCAATGTTTCACCATAAAATAATCGTAGTGCAGCAATGTTTCCCCATAAAATAATCAAAATGCAGCAATGTTTCCCCATAAAATAATCGTAATGCAGCAATGTTTCCACATAAAATAATCGTAATGCAGCAATGTTTCCCCATAAAATAATCGTAATGCAGCAATGTTTCCCCATAAAAAAATCGTAATGCAGCAATGTTTCTCTATAAAATAATCGTAATGCAGCAATGTTTCCCCATAAAATAATCGTAATGCGGCAATGTTTCACCATAAAATAATCATAATGCAGCAATGTTTCACCATAAAAAAATCGTAATGCAGCAATGTTTCACCACAAAATAATCATAATGCAGCAATGTTTCCCCATAAAATAATTGTAATGCAGCAAAGTTTTACCATAAAATAATCATAATGCAGCAATGTTTCCCCATAAAATAATCGTAATGCAGCAATGTTTCACCATAAAATAATCATAATGCAGCAATGTTTCCCCATAAAATAATCGTAATGCGGCAATGTTTCCCCATAAAATAATCATAATGCAGCAATGTTTCACCATAAAATAATCATAATGCGGCAATGTTTCCCCATAAAATAATCATAATGCCGCAATGTTTCCCAATAAAATAATCATAATGCCGCAATGTTTCCCAATAAAATAATCGTAATGCAGCAATGTTTCCCCATAAAATAATCGTAATGCAGCAATGTTTCCCCATTAAATAATCATAATGCAGCAATGTTTCTCCATAAAATAATCGTAATGCGGCAATGTTTCCCCATAAAATAATCATAATTCAGCAATGTTTCACCATAAAATAATCATAATGCAGCAATGTTTCCCCATAAAATAATCATAATGCCGCAATGTTTCCCAATAAAATAATCATAATGCCGCAATGTTTCCCAATAAAATAATCGTAATGCAGCAATGTTTCCCCATAAAATAATCGTAATGCAGCAATGTTTCACCATAAAATAATCGTAGTGCAGCAATGTTTCCCCATAAAATAATCATAATGCAGCAATGTTTCCCCATAAAATAATCATAATGCGGCAATGTTTCCCCATAAAATAATCGTAATGCGGCAATGTTTCCCCATAAAATAATCGTAATGTGGCAATGTTTCACCATAAAATAATCGTAATGCAGCAATGTTTCACCATAAAATAATCGTAAGTCAGCAATGTTTCACCATAAAATAATCGTAATACAGCAATGTTTCACCACAAAATAATCATAATGCAGCAATGTTTCCCGATAAAATAATCGTAATGCAGCAAAGTTTCACCATAAAATAATCATAATGCAGCAATGTTTCCCCATAAAATAATCGTAATGCGGCAATGTTTCCCCATAAAATAATCATAATGCAGCAATGTTTCACCATAAAATAATCATAATGCAGCAATGTTTCCCCATAAAATAATCATAATGCCGCAATGTTTCCCAATAAAATAATCATAATGCCGCAATGTTTCCCAATAAAATAATTGTAATGCAGCAATGTTTCCCCATAAAATAATCGTAATGCAGCAATGTTTCACCATAAAATAATCGTAGTGCAGCAATGTTTCCCCATAAAATAATCAAAATGCAGCAATGTTTCCCCATAAAATAATCGTAATGCAGCAATGTTTCCACATAAAATAATCGTAATGCAGCAATGTTTCCCCATAAAATAATCGTAATGCAGCAATGTTTCCCCATAAAAAAATCGTAATGCAGCAATGTTTCTCTATAAAATAATCGTAATGCAGCAATGTTTCCCCATAAAATAATCGTAATGCGGCAATGTTTCACCATAAAATAATCATAATGCAGCAATGTTTCACCATAAAAAAATCGTAATGCAGCAATGTTTCACCACAAAATAATCATAATGCAGCAATGTTTCCCCATAAAATAATTGTAATGCAGCAAAGTTTTACCATAAAATAATCATAATGCAGCAATGTTTCCCCATAAAATAATCGTAATGCAGCAATGTTTCACCATAAAATAATCATAATGCAGCAATGTTTCCCCATAAAATAATCGTAATGCGGCAATGTTTCCCCATAAAATAATCATAATGCAGCAATGTTTCACCATAAAATAATCATAATGCGGCAATGTTTCCCCATAAAATAATCATAATGCCGCAATGTTTCCCAATAAAATAATCATAATGCCGCAATGTTTCCCAATAAAATAATCGTAATGCAGCAATGTTTCCCCATAAAATAATCGTAATGCAGCAATGTTTCCCCATTAAATAATCATAATGCAGCAATGTTTCTCCATAAAATAATCGTAATGCGGCAATGTTTCCCCATAAAATAATCATAATTCAGCAATGTTTCACCATAAAATAATCATAATGCAGCAATGTTTCCCCATAAAATAATCATAATGCCGCAATGTTTCCCAATAAAATAATCATAATGCCGCAATGTTTCCCAATAAAATAATCGTAATGCAGCAATGTTTCCCCATAAAATAATCGTAATGCAGCAATGTTTCACCATAAAATAATCGTAGTGCAGCAATGTTTCCCCATAAAATAATCATAATGCAGCAATGTTTCCCCATAAAATAATCGTAGTGCAGCAATGTTTCCCCATAAAATAATCATACTGCAGCAATGTTTCCCCATAAAATAATCGTAATGCAGCAATGTTTCCCCATAAAATAATCATAATGCAGCAATGTTTCCCCATAAAATAATCATAATGCAGCAATGTTTTCCCATAAAACAATCGTAATGCGGCAATGTTTTCCCATAAAATAATCATAATGAAGCTATGTTTTCCCATAAAATAATCGTAATGCGGCAATGTTTTCCCATAAAATAATCGTAATGCAACAATGTTTCCCCATAAAATAATCATAATGCAGCAATGTTTCCCCATAAAATAATCGTAATGC
Source organism: Hyperolius riggenbachi (assembly GCF_040937935.1). NCBI lineage: Eukaryota > Metazoa > Chordata > Amphibia > Anura > Hyperoliidae > Hyperolius > Hyperolius riggenbachi. The sequence continues at coordinate 233,197,525 of NC_090655.1, forward strand.
AGCAATGTTTCCCCATAAAATAATCGTAATGCAGTAATGTTTCACCATAAAATAATCATAATGCAGCAATGTTTCCCCATAAAATAATCATAATGCCGCAATGTTTCCCCATAAAATAATCGTAATGCAGCAATGTTTCCCCATAAAATAATCGTAATGCAGCAATGTTTCCCCATAAAATAATCGTAATGCAGCAATGTTTCCCTATAAAATAATCATAATGCAGCAATGTTTCCCCATAAAATAATGGTAACGCAGCAATGTTTCACCATAAAATAATCGTAATGCAGCAATGTTTCCCCATAAAATAATCGTAATGCAGCAATGTTTCCCTATAAAATAATCATAATGCAGCAATGTTTCCCCATAAAATAATGGTAATGCAGCAATGTTTCCCCATAAAATAATCATAATGCCACAATGTTTCACCATAAAATAATCGTAATGCAGCAATGTTTCACCATAAAATAATCGTAAGTCAGCAATGTTTCACCATAAAATAATCGTAATACAGCAATGTTTCACCACAAAATAATCATAATGCAGCAATGTTTCCCCATAAAATAATCGTAATGCGGCAATGTTTCCCCATAAAATAATCATAATGCAGCAATGTTTCACCATAAAATAATCATAATGCAGCAATGTTTCCCCATAAAATAATCATAATGCCGCAATGTTTCCCAATAAAATAATCATAATGCCGCAATGTTTCCCAATAAAATAATTGTAATGCAGCAATGTTTCCCCATAAAATAATCGTAATGCAGCAATGTTTCACCATAAAATAATCGTAGTGCAGCAATGTTTCCCCATAAAATAATCAAAATGCAGCAATGTTTCCCCATAAAATAATCGTAATGCAGCAATGTTTCCACATAAAATAATCGTAATGCAGCAATGTTTCCCCATAAAATAATCGTAATGCAGCAATGTTTCCCCATAAAATAATCGTAATGCAGCAATGTTTCTCTATAAAATAATCGTAATGCAGCAATGTTTCCCCATAAAATAATCGTAATGCGGCAATGTTTCACCATAAAATAATCATAATGCAGCAATGTTTCACCATAAAATAATCGTAATGCAGCAATGTTTCACCACAAAATAATCATAATGCAGCAATGTTTCCCCATAAAATAATCGTAATGCAGCAAAGTTTTACCATAAAATAATCATAATGCAGCAATGTTTCCCCATAAAATAATCGTAATGCAGCAATGTTTCACCATAAAATAATCATAATGCAGCAATGTTTCCCCATAAAATAATTGTAATGCGGCAATGTTTCCCCATAAAATAATCATAATGCAGCAATGTTTCACCATAAAATAATCATAATGCAGCAATGTTTCCCCATAAAATAATCATAATGCCGCAATGTTTCCCAATAAAATAATCATAATGCCGCAATGTTTCCCAATAAAATAATCGTAATGCAGCAATGTTTCCCCATAAAATAATCGTAATGCAGCAATGTTTCCCCATTAAATAATCATAATGCAGCAATGTTTCCCCATAAAATAATCGTAATGCAGCAATGTTTCCCCATAAAATGATCGTAATGCAGCAATGTTTCCCCATAAAATAATCATAATGCAGCAATGTTTCTCCATAAAATAATCGTAATGCGGCAATGTTTCCCCATAAAATAATCATAATGCAGCAATGTTTCACCATAAAATAATCATAATGCAGCAATGTTTCCCCATAAAATAATCATAATGCCGCAATGTTTCCCAATAAAATAATCGTAATGCAGCAATGTTTCCCCATAAAATAATCGTAATGCAGCAATGTTTCACCATAAAATAATCGTAGTGCAGCAATGTTTCCCCATAAAATAATCATAATGCAGCAATGTTTCCCCATAAAATAATCGTAGTGCAGCAATGTTTCCCCATAAAATAATCATACTGCAGCAATGTTTCCCCATAAAATAATCGTAATGCAGCAATGTTTCCCCATAAAATAATCATAATGCAGCAATGTTTCCCCATAAAATAATCATAATGCAGCAATGTTTTCCCATAAAACAATCGTAATGCGGCAATGTTTTCCCATAAAATAATCATAATGAAGCTATGTTTTCCCATAAAATAATCGTAATGCGGCAATATTTTCCCATAAAATAATCGTAATGCAACAATGTTTCCCCATAAAATAATCATAATGCAGCAATGTTTCCCCATAAAATAATCGTAATGCAGCAATGTTTCCCCATAAAATAATCGTAATGCAGTAATGTTTCACCATAAAATAATCATAATGCAGCAATGTTTCCCCATAAAATAATCATAATGCCGCAATGTTTCCCCATAAAATAATCGTAATGCAGCAATGTTTCCCCATAAAATAATCGTAATGCAGCAATGTTTCCCCATAAAATAATCGTAATGCAGCAATGTTTCCCTATAAAATAATCATAATGCAGCAATGTTTCCCCATAAAATAATCGTAATGCAGCAATGTTTCCCCATAAAATAATCATAATGCCACAATGTTTCACCATAAAATAATCGTAATGCAGCAATGTTTCCCCATAAAATAATCATAATGCCACAATGTTTTCCCATAAAATAATCGTAATGCGGCAATGTTTTCCCATAAAACAATCGTAATGCGGCAATGTTTTCCCATAAAATAATCATAATGAAGCTATGTTTTCCCATAAAATAATCGTAATGCGGCAATGTTTTTCCATAAAATAATCGTAATGCAACAATGTTTCCCCATAAAATAATCATAATGCAGCAATGTTTTCCCATAAAATAATCGTAATTTGGCAATGTTTTCCCATAAAATAATCGTAATTTGGCAATGTTTTCCCATAAAATAATCGTAATGTGGCAAACTTTCACCAGAAAATAATCAACATGCCCTTAAACTTCAGCTGCTGCCATCACCAGAATGCCATTACCCCAGAATTTACCACCCGTGTGGAAATTTTTATCTGTGTCTGCCTCAGATTACAGCGATGCCATCTGTACTATCTGCCACCAAAAATTGAGCCGGGGAAAAAGCAACACCCACCTAGGGACAACAGCCTTACGAAGGCACTTGATCAAGAAGCAAAAACACCAATGGGATGAGCACATGAGGAAAAGCAGCACACAAATGCAAAGCCACCCTCCGCCTTCTCTTCCTCCTCCAGGTGCAGCATCTTCAGCCGCTTTATCCTCTGCTGCCATTGCATCTTCACAGCCACCCTCCTCCACTCTGCCTCTCACCTTGAGCAGTTCCTGCTTCTCTGCTCATAGCAGCCAGATATCCGTTAAGGAAATATTTGAGCAGAAGAAGCCAATGTCTGTCAGTCGCCCCCCTAACAGCTAGCTTGGTGGAACTGTTAACCCGCCAGCTGTTACCATACAAGCTGGTGGACTCTGAGGCCTTCAGAACATTCGTGGCGATTGGGACACCGCAGTGGAAGATACCAGGCCGCAATTATTTTTCCAAAAAGGGGATACCCAGACTGTACTGTGATGTTGAAAGGCAAGTGGTGTCATCTCTGGCACAAAGCGTTGGGTCAAGGCCAGGGTCCATCTGACCACGGATGCCGGTTCTGCAAAGCACGGTCAGGGCAGGTATATTACTTATATGGCACATTGGTTAAACCTGGTGACCGATAGCAAGCTTGGAGTGCGTGGCTGTGCAGTGGACTTGGTGGTGACAACCCCATGGCTTGCAGGCAGGCCTGCTGACACCTCCTCTTCTTCTCCTCTTACTCCTCCATCCTCTTCACTGATGTCCTCCTCCTCGGCTGAATCATACTCTACTACTGCGCTCTCCTCCAACTGCACACCCCCAGTAACATATCAGGAAAAAAATACAAGCAGTACACTACTTACACTACCTGATCCATGTATACACGCACGATGTTTTAAAGCACTTTATGCTCCAATTTAGGAATGCAATGTGATTTTTGCCCTTTAGGGATTATAACCCTGCTCTGCGTCAAATACATAATTTTCCCAGGGCCTTTTGGCGTGTATCCCACTCTGCCATGCCCCACTCCAGGTGTTAGACCCCTTGAAACAACTTTTCCATTACTTTGTGGCCAGAAATAGTCCCTGTATGTTTTAAAATTCACCTGCCCATTGAAGTCTATGGGCTTGATTCACAAAGCCGTGAAACAACTCTTATCACGGTCGCGCTAGCGGTTTGCTATAGTGTTTTGCTATAACGCGTGTAACGTTTTCACACGCAAACGCAAATGTGAGAGCAAAATCGTGGCCATTTGCGCATGAAAAATGTTACATGCACTATAACGCTAGCGCGACCGTGATAAGAGTTATCACGGCTTTGCGGATCAAGCCCTATGGCGGTTTACCCGAATTCAAACTTTTGTGGAAGTTCGCGTTCACTGTTCGCAAACCCAAAATCTGATGTTTGGGCCCTCACTAGAGTTGACCCAAAGGAACAACAAATACATGTTTATAGTTATGACAGAGGCCTCCCATACCCCTCCAACACTTTAATGAGGATCTGTAACCAAGGATTGAACTTCATTCCAAACAGTTTCTCAAATAGATTATCAGGGGCTCTGTATGGCTGATTTTGTGATGAAACCCCTCCCATAGTGTGATGTCAGCACCTATGTAGATACTGACATCACACTGTGGGAGCTTTGTTGCATTGTGGGGAATAACAGCTGTTTCTAACTGCCCAAAAAGCAGCATTTCCTTCCACTGACATCACCTGCCAGCAGTAAAGATGTCGCCATGTTATAAATTTCAGAATGTAAATCAGGGACAAGGAGAGGAAACATTTTACAATGTAGCAGACTGGGCAGGCTGGTGTTATTATGTGATCATACGAGAGGGATCAGACTGACTGGGCAGACTGGTGTTATTATGTGATCATAGGGGAGGGATCAGACTGACTGGGCAGGCTGGTGTTATTATGTGATCATAGGGGAGGGATCAGACTGACTGGGCAGGCTGGTGTTTTTGCGTGACCATAGAGGGAGGGGATCAGACTGACTGGGCAGGCTGGTGTAATTGTGTGACTATAGAGGGAGGGGATCAGACTGACTGTGAGGAAACGCGGAAAAGCCGCCGCTAATACTCAGAGTAAGGCGGCTGACTCCGCGTTCAACATGGCAGCTGGCGCGCAGTCGGAGCGCGGAGAAACCGCCGCATGCTCAAGCAACAGGGCGGCGGATTCCGCGTCCAATGCGGTAAGTTGCACACATAGGCCTGCTCCTCTCAGTAATGCGGAATGCGGCGAAAACGCCACACGCATGGACAGAGGTGCGGCGGATTCCGCATCCAACACAGCAGAAACATTACAACACATGACTGGTGTGGCTGGGACTGATAGTCCACACTGGTTTAGGAGGACGCGCGCGCGCACAGAGAGGCAGGGCCTTTATGGCAGTCAGAAGGGGGTCAGCTGACCAAGCCGGTCAGCTGACAATTTTAACAACTTTCATTGGTCCAGCACTTATGGGAGGCGCTGGAGAGCGCTGGTGTATATATACTGGGTGCTGGTCATTCATCTGGTGTCTGGCGTAGCGATCACTACGTGGTAGCACTCAGACCTTGTCAGTATCTGTGTTTATTAGACAGTTTCGTAGGTGTTGATGATCACGGAGCTCACACCTTAGCCTAGGAATTCTGTTATTATCTGTATTATTATCTAGACCAGTTTCCAAGGTGTTGATGGCCAAGGAACTCACACCTTAGTCTAGGAATTCAGTACCATCTGTATTATTGTTATTATCTAGTCTAGTTCCTGAAGTGTGAGAATCTTGGAGCTCACACTCAAGCTTAGGCATTGTTAGTTATCTGTTATGACCTTCTGCCTTCCTGACCATTCTTCTGATCTCTGATTCTGTACCTTTGTCTTTCTGATACCTTGTTGCCAAACTCTGCTAGTTCCAGGATTCTGCATCTGTCTCCTGTCTCTGTACTGTATCTGTCCGTGTGTTTACGACCTGGCCTGTCCGACCTCGAGAACTATCTCTCCTGTTAAGAGATAGTTCACAGATCTGTTGGTGACACTGCCCATTGGTGTCACTCACGTTCTGTCCTTCCCACTGTCTCAGCCTGGCTCCGCCCCTTGGGGAGCATCAGACCTGTGGAAGGAATCTGATCCATAGCAGTAGCTCTTACTGTCTAGCACCTATCTTACGGGTGCTTTCCTCAAAGTATTACTGTTGCACCAAACACTCTCATCTCTCACTTGTCCAGAGGTTAGAAGATATATCTGATTATCGGTGATACTGCAGATCATCAATAATCGGGTATATTCTGCATTCTCGGTGATACTGCAGATCACCGGTAATCAGACCCTCTCTGCGTTACACCGATCGTTACAGAACGCCAGACCAAAAAATGCAAATGGACGCACACACTGACCGTCTGGGCGCACTTACCACTTCGGTGGACTCTATCAAACAAGTGCTGGGTAATCACAAAGCTATGATTGACGCTTTGTCCGGTTCTTTACTAACCCTGCAGACGGCAGTGGATGAGGTGCGATCCCCTCCTAGCACAGACATACGTATGCCTGTACCTGAAAAGTTTTCCGGTCACAGATCTGACTTTTGAAATTTTAGGAGTAGAGTGTTGTCATACTTTGAGTTGAGATCTAGATCTTCAGGAACCATGACCCAAAGGGTCACGTTTATTAAGACTTTGTTATCAGGCGATTCCCAAACCTGGGCATACAGTTTACCCGCTGGGGATTTAGTTCTATCCTCTGTAGACAAATTTTTTAAGGCCATGGCAGTAATTTACGACGATCCAGACATTGCCTCGACTTCTGAGCGGAAGCTCAAGTTGTTGCGTCAAGGCAAGAGTCCGGTCGAGGAGTATGCTGCCGAATTTAGGAGGTGGTCAGTTTCAGCCAGGTAGGACACCTATGCTCTCTTAAACTGTTTCTTATCAGGGTTGTCAGATGAAGTCTCTGATCTTATGTTAAGTCAGCCCGAGCCCAAAACCCTCGATGAGGCCATTTCATCGGCAATCAGGATTGATCGCAGATTGCGTTATCAACGGCAGACTCGGGGTAGAAACAACGTTGAAATGGTGTCCTACGCTGCACCTCCGGTGACTCCACCTCCTTCCGTCTCACCTTCCCCTGAGCCAATGCAGATTGGTCGGTCTAGACTGTCCCAGGTGGAGCGGAGACGCAGGATTTCTGAACAGTTGTGTCTTTATTGTGCAGAGGGGGGTCATAGAGTACGAAAATGCCCTTAAAAGTTGGAAAATGCCATTGCCTAGGAGTAGTTGGGGGTAATACCCTAGGCGTACAGCTCTTACCCCTAAAGGATAAGCGGTTACTCCTCCCTTGTATGATCAAATGGGGGGATAAATCTGAAGTCTCTGAGGCCTTTATTGATTCAGGCTCAGCGGCAAATTTTATGGATTACGAATTTGCCAAGAAATTGGGTGTTCCACTCACCCCGGTCAAGCCACCTCTGCAGGTTACGGCAGTGGACGATTCCCCTTTACAGCGTAACCATCCGCTGTCTCAGACACCGGAGGTGGAAGTCACAATAGGGGTGCTGCATAGAGAGAAATTGCAGTTTTTTGTATTGCGCATGACAACCTCCACAATCATCCTTGGCATGCCGTGGTTACACCTTCACTCCCCTCAGATAAATTGGGCTACCAGTCAGCTAACGAGCTGGTCAGCCCACTGTTTTCGTCATTGTTTAGTGAAGGTGACCTTAGGCCAGACCAGGATTCATGTGGAGGGTGTCCCGGAACAATATGCGGAGTTTTCGGACGTGTTTTGTCCCAAAGCTGCCGATAAACTACCTCCACATCGCCCTTTCGATTGCCCGATTGATCTCCGATCAGGTTGTATGCCCACTAGAGGTCATCTCAACAATTTGTCTAGGCCAGAAAAGGTGGCCATGCAAGAGTATATCCATGAAAACTTAGCTAAGGGTTTCATTCGTCCTTCCCGGTCGCCTGCCGGAGCAGGGGTTTTTTTTGTAAAAAAAAAAAGGATGGAGGCCTTCGGCCATGCATTGATTACCGGGGACTGAATAAAATCACAGTTAAAAATCGTTATCCGTTACCTTTGATAGACGATTTATTCACTCAAGTCACCAATGCTAAGGTTTTTTCAAAATTGGATTTGCGAGGTGCATACAATCTGGTGAGGATCAGAGAGGGCGATGAATGGAAGACGGCCTTTAACACACCCGACGGGCATTACGAGTATCTGGTGATGCCCTTCGGGTTGTGTAACGCCCCGGCCGTCTTCCAGGAACTCATTAATGAAGTTTTCAGGGAGGTGTTGGGTAAATTTGTCCTAATATATTTGGATGATACATTGATCTTCTCAGACAACCTCTCTGAGCACAGGGATCATGTCAAATTCATGCTACACAAGCTCAGACAAAACAGGCTTTATGCTAAATTGGAGAAATGCATTTTTGAGGTGACATCTGTCGCTTTTCTGGGATACATAATTTCCACCTCTGGCCTTTCTATGGATCCCGCCAAAGTATCTGCTGTTCTGGAATGGCCCCAACCAGTAGGACTTAAATCTCTTCAAAGATTTCTAGGGTTTGCGAATTACTATAGAAGGTTCATAAAGGGGTACTCCACAGTGATAGCACCCCTCACCAGTCTCACTAAAAAAGGGGTAGATACCAACCATTGGTCCCCCGAAGCTCTGGCCGCTTTCTCCACTTTGAAAGAACTGTTTTGCTCTGCACCCATATTGAGACACGTGGACACCTCTTATCCATTCATTGTAGAGGTTGACGCCTCAGAGGTTGGAGTAGGGGCTGTGCTGTCTCAACGCTCTGGGCTGCAGGGAAGATTGCACCCGTGTGCCTATTTCTCTCGAGGTTTTCTCCAGCAGAGAAAAACTATGATATAGGCAACAGGGAACTCCTAGCCATTAAGCTGGCCTTTGAAGAATGGCGTCATTGGTTAGAAGGAACAGAACATACGATTACAGTCTACACTGATCACAAAAATTTGGAATATGTTGAAGGGGCTAAGAGATTGAGTCCCCGTCAGGCTCGGTGGTCACTGTTTTTCTCGAGATTTAGATTCGTAATTACGTACACTCCGGGTAGTAAAAACATTAAGGCGGATGCCTTGTCCAGATGTTTTGAGCCGGAGACAGCACAGCCCTCAGTACCTGAAACTATTGTTCCACAAAAGGTAGTACTGGGAGCTACAGAGACTTGGATGGACTGGACGGAGACTTTAGGTCCCTTCCAGCAGGATGTCTCTGAGGGAAAGCCTGAAGGGGTTATGTTCGTGCCACTGCCCTTTCGTCTCCAGGTTTTGCAGATGTTTCACTCACACAAGAATGCTGGGCATCCAGGGGCCTCCAGAACGCAAGATTTGGTTGCTAGATGTGCTTGGTGGCCTTCTTTGGCAACAGACTGCAAGGAGTATGTCAGAGAGTGGAAGTTCCGACCAGGAGACCTGGTGTGGGTGTCCACACGTCATTTAACCCTGAAACAACCCTCGCCCAAGTTAGTTCCCAGGTTTGTGGGCCCTTTTTCTGTGACCAGGAAGATCAACAATGTTACTTATGCCATCGATCTTCCTGCTAGCATGCGTGGTGTAAGATCTTTTCATTTGGGTACCACTCCTCCTCCTCCTGTGATGGTCGACGACCAACCTGAATATGAAGTAGAGAAAATTTTAGATTCACGAGTAGTGCAGAACTCACTACAGTATCTAGTACACTGGAAAGGGTATGGTATGGAGGAGAGAATATGGGTACCTGAGTGAGCATGCATGCGGACAAATTAAGAAAGGAATTCCACACTCGATATCCCGAGAAACCTGGTAGGAGTTGTCCGGAGTCCACTCCACAGGGGGGGAGGGGGGGGGTACTGTGAGGAAACGCGGAAAAGCCGCCGCTAATATTCAGAGTAAGGCGGCTGACTCCGCGTTCAACATGGCAGCTGGCGCGCAGTCAGAGCGCGGAGAAACCGCCGCATGCTCAAGCAACAGGGCGGCGGATTCCGCGTCCAATCAGGCAAGTTGCACACATAGGCCTGCTCCTCTCAGTAATGCGGAATGCGGAGAAAACGCCACACGCATGGACAGCGGTGCGGCGGATTCCGCATCCAACACAGCAGAAACATTACAACACATGACTGGTGTGGCTGGGACTGATAGTCCACACTGGTTTAGGAGGACGCGCGCGCGCGCAGAGAGGCAGGGCCTTTATGGCAGTCAGAAGGGGGTCAGCTGACCAAGCTGGTCAGCTGACAATTTCAGCAACTTTCATTGGTCCAGCATTTAGGGGAGGCACTGGAGTGCACTGGTGTATATATACTGGGTGCTGGTTATTCATCTGGTGTCTGGCGTTGCGATCACTACGTGGTAGCACTCAGACCTTGTCAGTATCTGTGTTTATTAGACAGTTTCGTAGGTGTTGATGATCACGGAGCTCACACCTTAGCCTAGGAATTCTGTTATTATCTGTATTATTATCTAGACCAGTTTCCAAGGTGTTGATGGCCAAGGAACTCACACCTTAGTCTAGGAATTCAGTACCATCTGTATTATTGTTATTATCTAGTCTAGTTCCTGGAGTGTGAGAATCTTGGAGCTCACACTCAAGCTTAGGCATTGTTGATTATCTGTTATGACCTTCTGCCTTCCTGACCATTCTTCTGATCTCTGATTCTGTACCTTTGTCTTTCTGATACCTTGTTGCCAAACTCTGCTAGTTCCAGGATTCTGCATCTGTCTCCTGTCTCTGTACTGTATCTGTCCGTGTGTTTACGACCTGGCCTGTCCGACCTCGAGAACTATCTCTCCTGTTAAGAGATAGTTCACAGATCTGTTAGTGACACTGCCCATTGGTGTCACTCACGTTCTGTCCTTCCCACTGTCTCAGCCTGGCTCCGCCCCTTGGGGAGCATCAGACCTGTGGAAGGAATCTGATCCATAGCAGTAGCTCTTACTGTCTAGCACCTATCTTACGGGTGCTTTCCTCAAAGTATTACTGTTGCACCAAACACTTTCATCTCTCAGGTGTCCAGAGGTTAGAAGATATATCTGCAGATCATCAATAATCAGGTATATTCTGCATTCTCGGTGATACTGCAGATCACCGGTAATCAGACCCTCTCTGTGTTACACCGATCGTTACACTGACAGGACAGGCTGGTGTTATTATGTGACTATAGAGGGAGGAGATCAGACTGACAGGACAGGCTGGTGTTATTGTGTGACTATAGAGGGAGGGGATCAGACTGACAGGACAGGCTGGTATAATTGTGTGACTATAGAGGGAGGGGACCAGACTGACAGGACAGGCTGGTGTTATTGTGTGACTATAGAGGGAGGGGATCAGACTGCCTGTACAGGCTGGTGTAATTGTATCACTATAGGAGGTAGGGGATCTGAGTGACAGGACAGGCTGGTGTTATTGTGAAGGGAAATATAGATGGAGGGAATCAGACTGACAGGACAGGCAGGTGTTATTATGTGACTATTGAGGGAGGGGATCAGACTGACAGGACAGGCTGGTGTAATTGTGTTACTATAGAGGGAGGGGATCAGACTGACAGGATAGGCTGGTGTAATTGTGTTACTATAGAGGGAGGGGATCAGACTGACAGGACAGGCTGGTGTTATTGTGTTACTATAGAGGGAGAGGATCAGACTGACAGGACAGGCTGGTGTTATTGTTTTACTATAGAGGGAGGGGATCAGACTGACAGGACAGGCTGGTGTTATTGTGTTACTATAGAGGGAGAGGATCAGACTGACAGGATAGGCTGGTGTTATTGTGTTACTATGGAGGGAGGAGATCAGACTGACAGGACAGGCTAGTAGAATAGTGTCACTATAGGAGGAAGGGGATAAGACTGACAGGACAGGCTGGTGTTATTGTGTTACTATAGAGGGAGGGGATCAGTCTGCCAGGACATGCTGGTGTTATTGTGTTACTATAGAGGGAGGGGATCAGTCTGCCAGGACATGCTGGTGTTATTGTGTTACTATAGAAGGAGGGGGTCAGACTGACCGGACAGGCTGGTGTTATTGTGTGACTGACAGTGACTATAGAGGATGGAGATCAGGCTGACTGCACAGTCTGGTGTTATTGTGTGACTATACAGATAGGGGCTCAAAGTGGTGTTATTGAAATCCTGAGAACAGAAGATGCCCATGTTTGCAGTCTCAAATCCTCACAGCTAATTCCGCTATACTCTAATATGAGCTGGATGAGTTAATCAATATTCAGTAATAAGAAGACATGGACAATCTGCAGATTCTGATTGTGTGGGAATTGGAATATGCAGTTCTGGGACTGTAAACATATTTGCAGAAATCATCGGACTTGTGAAATTATTAGCTATGCTCTCCAGGTGATGATTGGTGGGGTGGTCAGCTTGGCAGCTCCTATATGTGATTATCCCTGTGCAGATTTTCCAGTTCCAGCCAGCCCTGCATATTCCGGTGACTGGTCCCTGTAGCAGCATAATCTGCACAGAAGAAGACTTCTAATGAACTCCAGGCCAGGACATGTTTGCAGCAATCTTTGTAGCTGCCTCTGTCCTTTCCTGTGTAGGGCAGGGTTGCCATTGCCAACCCAATTTCTTATTTTTGCTGGACAAATTGGTCAAAAAATCTGGACACCCCAAGTTTTGGACGGACAGGGGCGGAGTCAGGGGGCGGAGTCAGTAGCTGGCTTTTTAGGGGACTTCTTGTTATTTCGGGGGGGAGAGAAATATAGCTGAAGCAGGTGATTACTGCATAAGGCTCATGTGAAACAGCATTCCTGAACTGAGAAGACTTTCTTACCCAAAGTAAGATTGCATATATAGATATAATCTTTCAAATGTCTTTTTGGCATTATCAAAGTTAATAGTCAACATTGCCTACCTGTCCTGCACTATCATTCCTGACAACCATAACTCACATTACTTTACCCACCACCTATCATACAGTCCCCACCACTCCAGGCCCAGTCCCCCTCCAGTGACAGGCAGCCAGCACAGCACCTCTCCTCCAACTAAGTCTCCCCCTGCCTGTCCCCCACTGACTGGACCCCCAGACTAGTCCCACAGACACCCAGCCCCCACTGCCTCTCTCACACACAGACACAGACTCACAGTGAGTGTGCTTGGGTGGCTGTTTGTCTCCCTCCCTGGCTCCAAGCCTCCAACTAAGTCTCCCCCTGTCCCCCAACCAGTCCCACAGACTCCCAGCCCCCAGGGGTGCCCCTCTCTCCCTCACAGACTCACAGTTAGTGTGCTGGGTCGACTCGGCTGCTGGCTGGGCTGTGGCTGGCTCCAATCAGTCTGCTGTAGACTGCTTGTGCTTGGTCGGCTGTTTGTCTCCCTCCCAGTCCCTGCCCTGGCTCCAACTAAGTCACTCTCACTGTCCCCGCCCCAACCAGTCCCATAGACTCACAGGCTCCCACTCCCAGTCTCAGGCCAGCCCCAGGGGTGCCTCTCTCCCTCACAGACACAGAGACTCACAGTTAGCCTGGGTCGACTCGGCTGTTAGTGTTTTTCTCCTTCCTTGGCCTGGTCTGGTCGCTCCTGAGTCCCTGGCTGGACTGGACCTGGCAGATGGCGGCTGCTGATCTGTGGGGGTGGGGCGGGCCGGGCTCCAATCAGTCTGCTCTGCTCTCTGCTGTACTAGGAGACTCACTCTGCCAAGGCTCGCCTCTCAGACTCGAGTCAGGCTGCTGAGCTGATCTGCTTCTCTGTGCTCGCACTGCTCGGTCGGTCCTGTTGCTGCTGATCTGCTCCTCCTGAGTCCTGCCCTGCTGCGTGGTGGCTCGGCGGCTGTGCTGTGTGTGTGTGCCCCTGAGTGAGTGCTGTGCTGTCTGTGGCTGTGCTGCGACCTCATCCGACCTGGCTGGCTGCCGCCCGTGTGACTCTCTTCTCCTCGTGACACTCGACTCTCGCTGCTGTGGGCTGGGCCGGCTCCCTCCCAGCTGCATCTCTTATTGGGCAGCGAGTGGCGCCGGCGCCAAAAAAGAGGTGAGCTGATTGGAGGGGACACCCGGGGAGGAGAGGGCGGCTGAGAGGAGACTGAGGGAGGGGGGGAAGAAGAGCGCGCGCATGCGCAGAACAGATTGGAGTAATTGATGCGGTTTTAGACGGACGACTGCCCAGGAAATACGGGCAGTACGGACAGCTCTATTTTGAGAGCTTTTGTACGGACAGTCCGTCTTTTGACGGACGCTTGGCAACCCTGGTGTAGGGGATGGGAGAAACAGCAAAATATTAATTCCCTATGGAGACTGCAGTACCACAAATCACCACAAGATGTCAGTTGTCTCTCTCGGAAACCATAGATAACACGTTCCAAAACAGATGTGTGGGACCACGAGGCTGAAGGGAAGAACAATTACACGCGGTCCTTTCCTGAAACAGCAAAATATTAATTCCCTATGGAGACTGCAGTACCCCAAATCACCACAAGATGTCAGTTGTCTCTCTAAGAAACCATAGATAACACGTTCCGAAACAGATGTGTGGGACCACGAGGCTGAAGGGAAGAACAATTACACGCGCAGAGAGACGGTGCTCGGTATCTCAGCAGCGGAGGTGGTGAGATACAGTTGTATTTTTTATTTTACTTTGACTAACTTTAACGAGACAGTATGCACTTGCACTCACTTCATTATATTTCAGAAAATGAAGGGAAATAATGTTTCTTGTAGTGAGACTCAGCACCAGGGGCGTAGCAATAGGGGGTGCAGAGGTAGCGATCGCATCGGGGCCCTTGGGCTCGAGGGGCCCCGAGGAGCCCTCCCTCAGTTGCAGTTTTAGCTCTCTATTGGTCCTGTGCTCATAATAATCACTTGTATAGATACTTTGAATAGTGGTAATCACTAACAAACTGTTCCCCATTCCCTTCTTGCACCTCTAACACTGTGGTTGCCATTGGCAGGTTTTGTCCCGCCGTATCAATTGTTATGTATAGAGTGCTTGGGGGGCCCCATTGTAAAACTTGCATCGGGGCCCGTAGCTCCTTAGCTACGCCACTGCTCAGCACAGTTCATAACATGGGGATCTGATATCATCCGGGAGGGGAACTGTGCTGGAGGGGGTGGGAGAGGGCCACATAGTAGGGGGGCGGGGAGGGTAGGTTTTAGGGTAGTAGAGGAGCACATGGTAGGAGTAAGGTATTGGGGTGGGAGAACGGCACATATAGTGTGGGTGGGGTGGAAGGGGCAGGGGGGAACATAGTAGGGGGGAGGAGAGTCATTGAGGTCAGGGTCAGTTCTAGACTTTTTGCTGCCTGAGGAAAACTTGTGAGGAGGGGGCACATAGTAGAGGGGGTTAGATATTGGGGTGGGAGGGGGGCACATAGCAGTAGGAGGGTAGGCATTGGGGTGGGAGATGGACACGTACTAGAGGGGAGGGGAGGTATTGCTGGAACTTGGAAATCGGATTTCTGGGTAAATACTGCGTTACCACAACTTGATAATATTGGCCCAATCATAGAACTCAGAAAAGCGTTGGACCAATCAAAGAATGCAGAGTCAACTCGGAAGTACTTGGTCAATCAGAGAATGCAAGACATGACCCCCCCCCAAAAAAAAAAAAAAACTACTAAGAAAACCGAACTTGAAAATCAGAAACCAATCAGATATCCTCAGAATCGGAAATAAAAGTTTCTGCAGAATTGGAAATTGGCATTTCCAGTCATCCCTATTTCCTACTTGAGCCAGACCAGATGCGGCCAGCGGGAGCCGACAGTGTAGTTTCCACTCTGATGTTCCACTGTAGTCCTGGGCAGATGCATTACCCCCATAGGCTATATTGGGGAAGAAGTGTGGCCCGCTTAGCGCAATAGATCTCACAGATTTATAAAATAGGAGCTGATCACTGTCAGTTTAGCAATGAGCGGCGCACTGACAAAAAAAAATGTCCATTCTCAGCTCAAATGGGAACACAGCTTTGAGGAAACCTGAAGATACTTAAAATAAAATTAAAAAAAAAGTTTTACTGACCTGGGGCTTATGTCAGCCCCCTGCAGTCTCCCTGTGCCCAAGCCCTCCTGAAACCATCCTACGGTTCCCCGCTGCGGCTAAACCCTGGCCGAAGCGAACGAGGACACTTGCAGGCGCAGTGGCCATCAACTTGCTAGTCCAGAGTTCCCCAATCCTGGCCTTAAAGGGAACCTAAACTGAGAAGGATATGGATTTTTCCTTTTAAAGTAATACCAGTTGCCTGACTCTTCTGCTGATCCTGTGTTTCTAATACTTTCAGCCACAGCCCCTGAACAAGTACGCAGATCAGGTGCTCTGACTGAAGTCAGACTGGATTAGCTGCATGCTTGTTTCAGGTGTGTGATTAGGCCTCTATTTCAGCCAAAGGGATCAGGACTGCCAGGCAACTGGTATTGATGAAAAGGAAACATCCATATCCCTCTCAGTTTAGGTTCCCTTTAAGGCCCACCAACAGTACTTGTTTTGCAGAAAAGCACAAATATGGTGAGGTGATTAGTTTTCCAGTAGAACTGATTAACTACCTCAGTGAATTTCCACAAAACATGCACTGTTGGTGGGCTTTGAGGACAGGGTTGGGGAACACTGTGCTAGTCAGCAATTACGAAACTTAGCCGCCGCGCCGGACTGGAGGATCGTTCTAGGACAGCCTGGGCACAGGGGGCTGGCAGAGGCCCCAGGTAAGTGAAACTTTTTTTTTAAAGTATCTTCAGGTTTCGTTTAACTCAGTACAATAGTCGTCCCCCCTTCCTGCTGATCCTCTTCCTCGAATACATTTTGCCATAGCCCCTGAATAAGCATGCAGATCAGATGTTGCTGACCGGATTAGCTGCATGCTCGCTTCAAGCATATGATTCAGGCTCTGTTCCCTCTAGAGCGGAGAATGGACATTTTTTTGTCCATTCTCCGCTCATTACTAACTAAACAGTGAAAGGCTCCTATGTTATACATAGGAGCTGTTCAAACTTGTCACACTGCAATGGATAAGTGGGATCCGTTGCAGGAAGCAGACAACACTTCTGTGCAGTCCACGATAGTCCCAGGCAGGTAGCTGCATCTGCATTTGCCCCAGGCTACGCAAATTGCCTCTGCTCGGTCCCTGAATACAGGTAAGAAGTTTGGGGATCCCCATTGGGTTGCAAAAGACTAATAGGAATCCTCAGCAACAGTGAGAATTCTCATTTGTTCATGAACCAATGAAAATGTTCCCTGTTGCTAGGGAGAATTGGCCTAATGCAGCCTATGGAGAGTCTCGTGCTTCTGCTGGCCTCCAGGCTGATTTTAGAGAGGGACCAAGTGGGAAAGGAGAGCGGCAATCACTTTGGACAGTGGGCAGACGTGAATCAGATGCAAAATGGATGGAGCGCACCCGCAACTATTTTGCCTCCGCTCTAGTAGGAACACAGCCTCAGTCACTTCTGCAACCAGAGATACGCAGGACACCAGACGACTGGTATTCTTTAACCACTAGCCGCGGTTGCAGCAGTATATACTCCCTGTGGGAAAACTGTTCACATCCCAGGGGCGTAGATATATGCCTCCTGCAGCATTGCCGCTGTGCACACTCCCTGCTGTCTCCCAAAATCGTTCTCACTGCCGATCGTTAGAGGGGAATGAATGGGAATGCAGTTCTTATTCACTGATCTAAATCCCTGTGTCAATCATCTCTGGCATCAATGAGGTGCCTGCGTACATTGTAACAAACTTAACCACTTCCCAACTGAGGGGTTTTACCCCCTGACCACCAGAGCAATTTTCACCTTTCAGCGCTCCTTCCATTCATTCGTCTATAACTTTATCATTACTTATCACAATGAAATGAACTATATCTTGTTTTTTTTTGCCACCAATTCGGCTTTCTTTAGGTGGGACATTATGCCAAGAATTATTTTATTCTAAATGTGTTTTAATGGGAAAATAGGAAAAACCGTGGGAAAAAAAATATTGTTTTTCAGTTTTTGGCCTTTATAGTTTTTAAATAATGCATGCTACTGTATTTAAAACCCATGAAATGTATTTGTCCTTTTGTCCCGGTTATAAAACCATTTAAATTATGTCCTTATCACAATGTTTGGCGCCAATATTTTAATTGGAAATAAAGGTGCATTTTTTCAGTTTTGCGTCCATCCCTAATTACAAGCCCATAGTTTATAAAGTAACAGTGTTATACCCTCTTGACATAAATATTTAAAAAGTTCAGTCCCTAATGTAACTATTTATGTATTTTTTTTTTAATTGTAATTTTTTTAAATTACAAGAAAAAAAAAATTGGGGAGTGTGGGAGGTAAAGGGTTAATTTTGTGTGTTAAACTAATTTATTTCTATGTGAAAAATGCTTTGGATGTAGTTTTACTATTTGGCCACAAGATGGCCACAGTAACATTTTGTTTATGCGACCTGCAAGCGTCCGGAAGGACGCTTGCAGGAAGTAGAAAGAGGCTGAGAACTTTTTTTTTTTCCCACAATGGTCGCGCTGCTCAGCCGAGCGGCAGCGGATCATTGCGGGGCTTAGATCAACGAACGGGAATGGATTTTCCCGTTCATTGATCTCCGGGCGAGCGGGCGGCGGCGTGTTTACTAGCGGCGGGCGGCGTGTTTACGAGCGGGAGCGCGGGCAGCGGCGGGAGCGCGGAAAGTACGTATTTCTCCGTCCCTGGGGGTTAAAGGATGGAAAAAGGGACGGAGAAATGCGTACGCGCGGGGGTAAAGTGGTTAATTACACATGCACACATTACTTCCTGTTTGCGTACTATTATTATGCGGCAGGAAAAAAATATAGAAAATATTGTAAAATTACACCTACATACATTTATTTCAATAAAAAGACCTACATATCATTTAAAATTAACTCCTAACCTCCCACACTCTGCTATAAATACCCAAATAAAACTTTTGCATTTAAAAAAATGACAATTAAAAAAACAAAAAAATAAACATAAATAGTTACCTCAGGAACTAAACTTTTTTTTAATATATGTGTCAAGAGGGTATATTACTTTTATTTTTGAAATATGGGCTTGTAAATAGTGATGGACGCAAAACTGAAAAACAATGCACCTTTCTTTCCAAATAAAATATTGGTGTCATACATTGTGATAGGGACATAATTTAAACAGTGTAATAAATGAGACAAATCGGCAAATAAAATATTTGAGTTTTAAAGAGGTGCTGTCAGCTATACTATCTCAGAAAAAAAAAACACATACAGTGGGTTGCAAAAGTATTCGGCCCCCTTGAAGTCTTCCACATTTTTTCATATTACTGCCACAAACATGAATCAATTTTATTGGAATTCCACATGAAAGACCAACACAAAGTGGTGTACACATGAGAAGTGGAACGAAAATCATACATGATTACAAACATTTTTTACAAATAAATAACTGCAAAGTGTTGTGTGCATAATTATTCGGCCCCCTTTGATCTGAGTGCAGTCAGTTGCCTATAGACATTGCCTGATGAGTGCTAATGACTAAATAGAGTGCACCTATGTGTAATCTAATGTCAGTACAAATACAGCTGCTCTGTGAGGGCCTCAGAGGTTGTCAAAGAGAATATCGGGAACAACAACACCGTGAAGTCCAAAGAACACACAAGGTCAGGGATCAAGTTATTGAGAAATTTGAGGCTTAAGGTGGCCACACACGATACAGTAAAATGATCCGATTTTACAGCAATTCGATAAAAACGTTCGTATCTCCCAAATAAATCGAAAGCTTTTTTTTCATTCGACTGAAAAATCCGATTGGATTTCCCGTTTTTTTCGATTTATATCGGTCCGGAATGCCAGATATTTCTCTTCAATTTTTTTAAAGATTGTATGGTGTGTGTTAGATTGTCAATTTATTAATATACACACCCTAGCAATTTTCTCAGAGTTTCCAATCAGTTTTATCATAATTGGGGAAAAATTGAACATAGGTGTGTGGTACATTGGTCATATTTTTGAAATGTTACAATCAGTCAGAAAAATTGATTGCAATTCTTAAATTGAACAGATATTTAAAAAAATGTATGGTGTGTGGCCACCTTTAGGCTACAAAAAGATTTCCAAAGCCTTGAACATCCCAAAGGAGCACTGTTCAAGCGATCATTCAGAAATGGAAGGCGTATGGCACAACTGTAAACCTACCAAGACAAAAACTCACAGGCCAAACAAGGAGAGCGCTGATCAGAAATGCAGTCAAGAGGCCCATGGTGACTCTGAACGAGCTGCAGTGATCTACAGCTCAGGTGGGAGACTCTGTCCATAAGACAACTATTAGTCATGCACTGTACAAAGTTGGCCTTTATGGAAGAGTGGCAAGAAGAAAGGCATTGTTAACAGAAAGCATAAGAAGTCCCGTCTGCAGTTTGCCACAAGCCATGTGGGGAACACAGCAACCATGTGGAAAAAGGTGCTCTGGTCAGATAAAACCAAAATGCTCGGGGGGGGGGGGTGCATCTCTTCAGCAGGGACAGGGAAGCTGGTCAGAGTTGATGGGAAGATGGATGGAGCCAAATACAGGGCAAACTTGGAAGAAAACCTCTTGGAGACTGCAAAAGACTTGAGACTGGGGCGGAGGTTCACCTTCCAGCAGGACAACAACCCTAAACATAAAGCCAGGGCAACAATGGAATGGTTTAAAACAAAACATATCTATGTGTTAGAATGGCCCAGTCAAAGTCCAGATCTTAATCCAATCGAGAATCTGTGGCAAGATCTGAAAACTGCTGTTCACAAACGCTGTCCATCTAATCTGACTGAGCTGGAGCTGTTTTGCAAAGAAGAATGGGCAAGGATTTCAGTCTCTAGATGTGCAAAGCTGGTAGAGACATACCCTAAAAGACTGGCAGCTGTAATTGCAGCAAAAGGTGGTTCTACAAAGTATTGACTCAGGGGGCCGAATAATTATGCACACCCCACTTTGCAGTTATTCATTTGTAAAAAAAATGTTTGGAATGATGTATGATTTTCGTTCCACTTCTCACATGTACACCACTTTGTGTTGGTCTTTCATGTGGAATTCCAATAAAATTGATGCATGTTTGTGGCAGTAATGTGACAAAATGTGCAAAACTTCAAGGGGGCCGAATACTTTTGCAACCCACTGTATATAAATAGATAAATACTTGCTCAACTTACACAACATATGTATTGCATTGTCCACGTTTTGATTTTAGTGATTTTTCTACAGTAAAAAAAAAGAAAAAAATCCTTTTAGCATTTCCCATTTTAACTTTGGCTATTTTGAAGCCAATCCTGATGTATTTCCTCCCTTACTTTCCCTTCACTATCGAAAGTGCATTGTCTCAGCAGAGAGGAACAGAGGTGTGGGAGGGGCAAACAGGAGGGAAAGAGGATTCAGCCAATCAAGCTGCATTAGTTAAGTCTGAGCCTGAAGTAGAGATGTAAAAAAGGACAACCCAGCATGCCCTGCAACTTCTTTTTTGTGTACCAAATTTTGTGTGTACCAAATAAGACTCCGGTAAACTGCGGGAATGATCATTAATCAACAAGAAAAGTAATAGTGATTTTAACTTTTGGATTGCCTGATTAGCATCCTTATTATATTTTAAATCCACAATGACCGAAAAAAATGAGAAATAATGAATTTTTTACATTTTTTTCTTATTGTCCCCCTTAAAATGCATTTAGAATAAAATAATTATTTACAAAACATACCACCCCAAGAAAGCCTAATTGATGGCGAAAAAAACAAGATATAGATCATTTTGTTGTGATAAATAGTGATTAAGTTATTGGTGAATGAAAGAGAGGAGCACTGAAATGTGAAAATTGCTCTAGTCCATAAGGGAGGGGGGGGGGGGAACCCTCAGTAGTGAAGTGGTTATAAGGAAATGGCTAAATATGGCAGCCTCCATATACTTCCTGCTTCAGGTTGCCATTAATGCAAACCTGTAAATTTTAAATGGAGAGGCAGTCAGTTACTTAACTCAGTAGGGGCAAGCTTATTGAAGCTGGAACATAATCGATTCTCATCATAATCGATAAAATGATCAAATTACATAGTCGTTCATGCAGGAAAATTGAGCATCTCTCCGCTGACTGCCTCTCTCCATATCTCTTCTATGTCTACCCGTTTCCCTATCTCTCCTGTGCTTTCCTGTCTCCTAATCTCTTCTCTCCTAATTTCTCCTATGTCTGCTTCTCTCCTCATCTCCCTACTATCTGTCTTCCTATCATTCCATTGTTTGTCTTTTTGCCTATAGGTGGCCATACATCAGACTTGATGACCGATCGACCATCCAAATCGATTATTATAATCAAATTGGATGAAAGCTTGTACCGCCAAGTGCATGCCCGGCCGACAAAGAGACCAATTTCGGGACATTGTTAATAGGGCATGCTGCAAGATGTCGGTCCAAAGTTGGTTGGTTGGGTGCACAGCGGGAGTGGTGTGCAATTTATTCAGGTTTGATAAAAGAGAAATTTGTCTCTTGGTCGAATCTGCCCATACATTGCTAGATGTATGGCTATCTTAACTCTCCTTTTGCCCTGTAACATGTCAGCCATCACTCCTTTCCTTGTAAAATGTTAGCCAGCACTCCTTCTGCTGTAACATGCCAGGCATCACTCCTTCCGCTGTAACATGCCAGCCATTACTCATTGCCCTGTAACATGTCAGCCATCACTCCTTCCCCGGTAACTTGTCAGCCATTACTCCTTCCACTGTAACATGTCAGCCATTCCTCCTTCCCCGGTAACATGCCTGCCATCACTCCTTCCCCTGTAAAATGTCAGCCATCACTCCTTCCGCTGTAACATGTCAGCCATCACTCCTTACGCTGTAACATGTCAGCCATCATTCCTTCCCCTGTAAAATGTCAGTCATCACTCCTTCTGCTGTAACGTGTCAGCCATCACTCCTTGCCCTGTAACATGTCAGCCATCACTCCTTTCCCAGTAACATGTCAGCCATTACCCCTTCCCCGGCAACATGCCTGCCATCACTCGTTGCCCTGTAACATGTCAGCCATAACTTCTTTGCCTGTAACATGCCAGCCATCACTCCTTCCCCTGTAACATGGCAGCCATCACTCCTTCCACTGTAACATGTCAGCCATCATTCCTACCCCTGTAACATGTCAGCCATAACTTATTCCCCTGTAACATGCCAGCCATCACTCCTTCTACTGTAACATGTCAGCCATCACTCCTTCCCCTGTAACATGTCAGCCATAACTTCTTACCCTGTAACATGCCAGCCATTACTCCTTGCCCTATAACATGTCAGTCATCACTCCTTCCTCTGTAATATGTCAGCCATAACTACTTCCCCTGTAACAAGTCAGCCATCACTCCTTCCCCTGTACATGTCAGCCATCACTCATTCTCCTGTAACATGTCAGCCATCACTCATTCCCCTGTAGCATGTCAGCCATCACTCCTTCCCCTGTAACATGTCAGCCATCACTCCTTCCCCATAACATGTCAGCCATCACTCCTTCCCCTGTAACATGTCAGCCATAACTTCTTACCCTGTAACATGTCAGCCATCACTCCTTTCCCGTAACATGTCAGCCATAACTTCTTCCCCTTTTTACATGTCAGTCCTCGCTCCTTCCCCAGTAACATGCCAGCCATCACTCCTTCCCCTGTTACATCTCAGCCATCACTCCTTCCCCTTTAACATGCCAGACATCACTCCTTCCCGGTAACATGTCAGCCATCACTCCTTCCCCTGTAACATGTCAGCCATCACTCCTTCCTCTGTAACATGTCAGCCATCACTCCTTCCTCTGTAACATGTCAGCCATAACTTCTTCCCCTGTAACATGCCAGCCATCACTCCTTCCCCTGTAACATGCCAGCCATCACTCCTTCCAGGTAACATGTCAGCCATCACTCCTTCCCCTGTAACATGTCAGCCATCACTTCATCCTGTGTAACATGACAGCCATTACTCCTTGCCTTGTAACATGTCAGTCATCACTCCTTCCTCTATAACATGTCAGCCATAACTACTTCCCCTGTAACATGTCAGCCATTACTCCTTCCCTTTTAACATGTCAGCCATAACTTCTTCCCCTTTTTACATGTCAGCCATAACTTGTTCCCCCTTTTTCCATGCCAGCCATAACTTGTTCCCCATTTTTCCATGCCAGCCATTAGGCCTGAAAGATAAATCGAATTTAAACCGAAATCGTGATCACCAAGATCAAAATTTTGGAATCTTCAAAGCGGCAATTATCGCGATCACGTCATTTCCACATGGGGGAAGTTTGAAGAAGTGGCTTCAAACTTTTCCAAAGTCCTGGTGAGTGTGGCTCGCAGCGTTGGACATACCTTCTGCACGAGTCAAATCGTTGTCCGTCCTCTATCGCTGTCTGCCGGCTCCGGTGTTTGGCAAAACTCCGGGTTCCTGTATGTCACATGACATACAGGAAGTATTCAGTGCATTAGAGCCTGCAGGAGGCGACGTGGATAGACAGGCATCGCTGGACTCGTGCTTGAAGCTATGTCCAGAACTGATGTAGCTTGGTTGACAGAGGAAGCACAAAGAGACACAGAGCGGGCACAGAAACAGAGCGGGCACAGAAAGAGACACAGAGGGGACAGAGAGAGAGAGAGAGAGAGAGAAACAGAGCGGGCACAGAGACACAAAAGGGGCAAGAGAGAGACCCAGTGGAGACATAAAGAGGCAAAAGGGGCACAAAGAGAGACGGGGAGAGAAGGGGAACAAACCTGCAAAGAGGGGGAACAAAGCTTGATTTGAAGGAAATCGTGAATCGAAATCAATTTCAGACAGCAATCGCTCAAATCAATTTTTTCCTAAAATCGTTCAGGCCTACCAGCCATCACTCCTTCCCCTGTAACATGTCAGCCATAACTACTTCCCCTGTAACAAGTCAGCCATCACTCCTTCCGCTGTAACATGCCAGCCATTACTCCTTGCCCTATAACATGTCAGTCATCATTCCTTCCTCTGTATCATGTCAGCCATAACTACTTCCCCTGTAACAAGTCAGCCATCACTCCTTCCCCTGTAACATGTCAGCCATCACTCATTCCCCTGTAACATGTCAGCCATCACTCCTTCCCCATAACATGTCAGCCATCACTCCTTCCCCATAACATGTCAGCCATCACTCCTTCCCCATAACATGTCAGCCATCACTCCTTCCCCGTAACATGTCAGCCATAACTTCTTCCCCTTTTTACATGTCAGACCTCGCTCCTTCCCCAGTAACATGCCAGCCATCACTCCTTCCCCTGTAACATCTCAGCCATCACTCCTTCCCCTGTAACATGCCAGCCATCACTCCTTCCCCTTTAACATGCCAGACATCACTCCTTCCCGGTAACATGTCAGTCATCACTCCTTCTCCTGTAACATGTCAGCCATCACTCCTTCCTGTGTAACATGACAGCCATAACTTCATACCCTGTAACATGCCAGCCATTACTCCTTGCCCTGTAATATGTCAGTCATCACTCCTTCCTCTGTAACATGTCAGCCATAACTTCTTCCCCTGTAACATGCCAGCCATCACTCCTTCCCCTGTAACATGCCAGCCATCACTCCTTCCCGGTAACATGTCAGCCATCACTCCTTCCCCTGTAACATGTCAGCCATCACTCCTTCCTCTGTAACATGTCAGCCATAACTACTTCCACTTTAACATGTCAGCCATTACTCCTTCCCCTTTAACATGTCAGCCATAACTTCTTCCCCTTTTTACATGTCAGCCATAACTTGTTCCCCCTTTTTCCATGCCAGCCATCACTCCTTCCCCTGTAACATGTCAGCCATAACTACTTCCTCTGTAACAAGTCAGCCATCACTCCTTCCCCTGTAACATGTCAGCCATCACTCCTTCCCCATAACATGTCAGCCATCACTCCTTCCCCATAACATGTCAGCCATCACTCCTTCCCCATAACATGTCAGCCATCACTCCTTCCCCATAACATGTCAGCCATCACTCCTTCCCCATAACATGTCAGCCATCACTCCTTCCCCATAACATGTCAGCCATCACTCCTTCCCCATAACATGTCAGCCATAACTTTTTCCCCTTTTTACATGTCAGTCCTCGCTCCTTCCCCAGTAACATGCCAGCCATCACTCCTTCCCCTGTAACATCTCAGCCATCACTCCTTCCCCTGTAACATGCCAGCCATCACTCCTTCCCCTGTAACATGCCAGCCATCACTCCTTCCCGGTAACATGTCAGCAATCACTCCTTCCCCTGTAACATGTCAGCTATCACTCCTTCCTGTGTAACATGACAGCCATAATTTCTTACCCTGTAACATGCCAGCCATTACTCCTTGCCCTGTAACATGTCAGTCATCACTCATTCCCCTGTAACATGTCAGCCATCACTCTTTCCCCTGTAACATGTCAGCCATCTCTCCTTCCCCATAACATGTCAGCCATCACTCCTTCCCCGTAACATGTCAGCCATAACTTCTTCCCCTTTTTACATGTCAGTCCTCGCTCCTACCCTAGTAACATGCCAGCCATCACTCCTTCCCCTGTAACATGCCAGCCATCATTCCTTCCCCTGTAACATGCCAGCAATCACACCTTCCCCTGTAACATGCCAGCCATCACTTCTTCCAGGTAACATGCCAGCCATCACTCCCTTCCCTGTAACATGTCAGCCATCACTCTTTCCCCTGTAACATGTCAGCCATCACTTCTTCCCTGTAACATGCGAGCCATAACTTTTTCCCCTTTTTACATGTCATTCCTCGCTCCTTCCTCTGTAACATGCCAGCCATCACACCTTCCCCTGTAACATGCCAGCCATCACACCTTCCCCTGTAACATGCCAGCCATCACTCCTTCCTCTGTAACATGTCATCCATCACTCCTTCCCCTGTAACATGTCAGCCATCACTCCTTCCTCTGTAACGTGTCAGCCATAACTTCTTACCCTGTAACATGCCAGCCATCACTCCTTCCCCTGTAACATGTCAGCCATTACTAATTCCCCTGTAACATGTCAGCCATAACTTCTTCCCCTTTTTACATGTCAGTCCTCGCTACTTCCCCTGTTACATGTCAGCCATCACTCCTTCTTCTGTACCATGTCCGCCATCACTCCTTCCTCTGTAACATGTCAACCATCACTCCTTCCCCTGTAACATGCCAGCCATAACTTCTTCCCCTTTTTACATGTCAGTCATCACTCTTTCCTCTGTAACATGTCAGCCATATCTTCTTCCCCTTTTTACATGTCAGTCCTCGCTACTTCCCCTGTAACATGTCAACCATCACTCCTTCCCCTGTAATATGCCAGCCCTCACTCTTACACCTGTAACATGTCAGCCATAACTTCTTCCCCCTTTTTACATGTCAGCCATAACTTCTTCCCCCTTTTTACATGCCAGCCATCACTCCTTCCCCTGTAACATGTCAGCCATTACTTCTTCCCTTGTAACATGCCAGCCATCACTCATTCCTCTTTAACACGTCAGCCATCACTCCTTCCCCTGTAACATGCCAGCCATCACTCCTTCCCCTGTAACATGCCAGCCATCACTCCTTCCCCTGTAACATGCCAGCCATCGCTCCTTCCCCTGTAACAAGCCATCCATCACTCTTTCCCTTGTAACATGCCAGCCATCACTCCTTACCCTGTAACACGTCAGTCATCACTCCTTCCCCTGTAACATGTCAGTTATCACTCCTTCCCCTGTAACATGCCAGCCACCACTCCTTCCCCTGTAACGTGCCAGCCACCACTCCTTCCCCTGTAACGTGCCAGCCATCACTCCTTCCCCTGTAACATGCCAGCCATCACTTCTTCCCCTGTAACTTGTCAGCCATCAGTCCTTCCTCTTTAACATGTCAGCTATCACTCATTCCCTGTAACATGCCAGCCATAACTTCTTCCCCTTTTTTACATGTCAGTCCTCGCTCCTTCCTCTGTAACATGTGAGCCATAACTTCTTCCTCTGTAACATGCCAGCCATCACATTTTCCCCTGTAACATGCCAGCCATCACTCCTTCCTCTGTAACATGTCAGCCATAACTTCTTACCCTGTAACATGCCAGCCATTACTCCTTGCCCTGTAACATGTCAGCCATAACGTCTTCCCCGTTTTACATGTCAGTCCTCGCTTCTTCCCCTGTAACATGTCAGCCATCACTCCTTCCTCTGCAACATGTCAGCCATCACTTCTTCCCCTGTAACATGTCAGCCATAACGTCTTCCCCGTTTTACATGTCAGTCCTCGCTTCTTCCCCTGTAACATGTCAGCCATCACTCCTTCCTCTGCAACATGTCAGCCATAACTTCTTCCCCTTTTTACATGTCAGTCCTCGCTCCTACCCTAGTAACATGCCAGCCATCACTCCTTCCCCTGTAACATGCCAGCCATCACTCCTTCCCCTGTAACATGCCAGCAATCACACCTTCCCCTGTAACATGCCAGCCATCACTTCTTCCAGGTAACATGCCAGCCATCACTCCCTTCCCTGTAACATGTCAGCCATCACTCTTTCCCCTGTAACATGTCAGCCATCACTTCTTCCCTGTAACATGCGAGCCATAACTTTTTCCCCTTTTTACATGTCATTCCTCGCTCCTTCCTCTGTAACATGCCAGCCATCACACCTTCCCCTGTAACATGCCAGCCATCACACCTTCCCCTGTAACATGCCAGCCATCACTCCTTCCTCTGTAACATGTCATCCATCACTCCTTCCCCTGTAACATGTCAGCCATCACTCCTTCCTCTGTAACGTGTCAGCCATAACTTCTTACCCTGTAACATGCCAGCCATCACTCCTTCCCCTGTAACATGTCAGCCATTACTAATTCCCCTGTAACATGTCAGCCATAACTTCTTCCCCTTTTTACATGTCAGTCCTCGCTACTTCCCCTGTAACATGTCAGCCATCACTCCTTCTTCTGTACCATGTCCGCCATCACTCCTTCCTCTGTAACATGTCAACCATCACTCCTTCCCCTGTAACATGCCAGCCATAACTTCTTCCCCTTTTTACATGTCAGTCATCACTCTTTCCTCTGTAACATGTCAGCCATATCTTCTTCCCCTTTTTACATGTCAGTCCTCGCTACTTCCCCTGTAACATGTCAACCATCACTCCTTCCCCTGTAATATGCCAGCCCTCACTCTTACACCTGTAACATGTCAGCCATAACTTCTTCCCCCTTTTTACATGTCAGCCATAACTTCTTCCCCCTTTTTACATGCCAGCCATCACTCCTTCCCCTGTAACATGTCAGCCATTACTTCTTCCCTTGTAACATGCCAGCCATCACTCATTCCTCTTTAACACGTCAGCCATCACTCCTTCCCCTGTAACATGCCAGCCATCACTCCTTCCCCTGTAACATGCCAGCCATCACTCCTTCCCCTGTAACATGCCAGCCATCGCTCCTTCCCCTGTAACAAGCCATCCATCACTCTTTCCCTTGTAACATGCCAGCCATCACTCCTTACCCTGTAACACGTCAGTCATCACTCCTTCCCCTGTAACATGTCAGTCATCACTCCTTCCCCTGTAACATGCCAGCCATCACACCTTCCCCTGTAACGTGCCAGCCACCACTCCTTCCCCTGTAACGTGCCAGCCATCACTCCTTCCCCTGTAACATGCCAGCCATCACTTCTTCCCCTGTAACTTGTCAGCCATCAGTCCTTCCTCTTTAACATGTCAGCTATCACTCATTCCCTGTAACATGCCAGCCATAACTTCTTCCCCTTTTTTACATGTCAGTCCTCGCTCCTTCCTCTGTAACATGTGAGCCATAACTTCTTCCTCTGTAACATGCCAGCCATCACATTTTCCCCTGTAACATGCCAGCCATCACTCCTTCCTCTGTAACATGTCAGCCATAACTTCTTACCCTGTAACATGCCAGCCATTACTCCTTGCCCTGTAACATGTCAGCCATAACGTCTTCCCCGTTTTACATGTCAGTCCTCGCTTCTTCCCCTGTAACATGTCAGCCATCACTCCTTCCTCTGCAACATGTCAGCCATCACT
Source organism: Hyperolius riggenbachi (assembly GCF_040937935.1). NCBI lineage: Eukaryota > Metazoa > Chordata > Amphibia > Anura > Hyperoliidae > Hyperolius > Hyperolius riggenbachi. Next base: position 233,227,423 of record NC_090655.1, read on the forward strand.
TCTTCCCCTGTAACATGTCAGCCATAACTTCTTCCCCTTTTTACATGTCAGTCCTCGCTACTTCCCCTGTAATATGCCAGCCCTCACTCCTACCCCTGTAACATGTCAGCCGTAACTTCTTCCCCCTTTTTACATGCCAGCCATCACGCCTTCCCCTGTTACATGTCAGCCATTACTTCTTCCCCTGTAACATGCCAGCCATCACTCATTCCTCTTTAACACATCAGCCATCACTCCTTACCCTTGTAACATGCCAACCATCACTCCTACCCCTGTAACATGTCAGCCATAACTTCTTTCCCTTTTTACATGCAAGATGCCAGCCATCACTCCTTCCACTGTAATATGTCAGCCATAACTTCTTCCCCTGTAACATGCCAGCCACCACTCTTTGCCCTGTAACATGTCAGCCACCACTCTTTCCCCGTAACATGTCAGCCGTCACTCCTTCCCCTTAACATGTCAGCCACAATTTCTTAGCCTGTATCATGTTAGCCATTACTCATTCCCCTGTAACATACCAGACACTACTCCTTGCCCCATAAAATGTCAGCCATCACTCCTTCCCCGTAACATGTCAGCCATAGTTTCTTCCCCTGTAACATGTCAGCCATTACTCCTTCCCCTGTTACATTTCAGCCATAACTTCTCCCCCTTTGTACATGTCGGTCCTTGCTCCTTCCTCTGTAACATGTAAGCCATAACTTCTTCCCGTGTGACATGCCAGCCATTACTCCTTGCCCCGTAACATGTCAGCCATCACTCCTTCCTCGAAACATGTCAGCCTTCACTTCTTCCCCTGTAACATGTCAGCCATAACGTCTTCCCTTTTTACATGTCAGTCCTCGCTCCTTCCTCTGTAACATGTCAGCCATCACTCCTTCCCCTGTAACATGTCAGCCATAACGCCTTCCCCTTTTTACATGTCCGTACTCTCTCCTTCCTCTGTAACATGCCAGCCATCACTCCTTGCCCTGTAACATGTCAACCATCACTCCTTCCCCTGTAACATGGCAGCCATCACTCCTTCCCCCTGTAACATGGCAGCCATCACTCCTTCCCCTGTAACATGTCAGCCATCACTCCTTCCCCTGTAACATGTCAGTCATAACTTCTTCCCCTTTTTATATGTCAGTCCTCGCTCTTTCCTCTGTGACATGTCAGCCATCACTCCTGCTTCATAATATGTCAGCCATAACTTCTTCCCCTTTTTACATGTCAGTCCTCTCTCCTTCCTTTGTAACATGCCAGCCATCACTCCTTACCCTGTAACATGTCAGCCATCACTCCTTCCCCTTAACATGTCAGCCATCACTCCTTCCCCGTAATATGGCAGCCATCACTCTTTCCTTTGTAGAATGGCAGCTGTCACTCCTACCCCTGTGACATATCAACTAGCACTCCTATCCCTGTAACATGCCAGCCATCACTCCTTCCCCTTCACATGCTAACCATCACTTCTTCCCCTGTTTCATAACTTATTCCCCTGTCTTTAAAACTTGAAATTTCACTGTGCAGCACTCCCTATCTGACAAATTTCAGCTATAAATGGAAGCTGTGTAGACATATATATATATATTTTAACACAGTTTATATAATTCCTACTTTATTATCTATCTACAGAGAGATCACATGACCAGATCAGTGAGGATGGATGAGAACCAGAAAATGAAAGAGGAAGAAGAAGAGACATATGTGAGCCGTTATCAGCAGTCTATAGAGGAGGGTAATATGATGGGGACAATTAAAAAGGAAGAAGAAGATACATGTGTGAGGGGTTATCAACAGTCTAGGGTGGAGAGTAACATGATGGGGGCAATTAAAGAGGAGGACACTCATACAGACACCAGAAAAGGTGAGTAATCAACATTGAATATTTAATAAATGTGTATATTATTATTGTTGCTTCACTGCTCACAAACTGGCTATAATAGGAGTTAAGCTAGTAACTCATGTTAGATTATTGTCATATGAAATGATCACTGTTTATTTTTGGTGAATGGTGACAGCCAGGGTCATTTCTGGCCATTTTGGTGCCCTAGGTGTAAGGCCTGGCAGATCTTTTGTAGGATTGCCATGGTATACCAGTATTACGATATACCACGGTTTTAAAATGCACGGTAATCATACCATGCACTTTTAGGAAGTACTGTTTTTTGACTGTATTTCCGCATCCCCCGCCACCGCTCCGCCATTGTCCTGCTCTCTGTCTCCCTCTGTTACGAAAGCAAGCTCCCAAAGCTAGTTCCTGATTGCGGGAGGCTTGCCGACAGGACAGACTGTGTGCAGGTGCTGGTGTTGCTTGCAAATTTTCGCCAAAGTCATTTTCGCATCGAAAATCCCGTTTTCGCTGAATTTTTGCGAAGATTAGTTTACATTTTCGCTTTTTCGCCCACTACCGAAATTTAAAGGGAAAGTGCCATATTTTCACCCAAATACTAAATTTCGAAAATAACTGCTATATTCAACATGTGCTTAGCATGAAAATTTGAAAATTGATAGGAAGTAATGTCTTCTCTCCCCATATTTGGTCTCCCATGATTCTTAGCTGCAGAATTGACCCAGGAACCATATAACTACAACCAATCAGACAACAGACAGCCCCCTGAGAAGACTAGCTCTCTGACACACCAGCCTCTGTTGGGAAGAGTTAGTGGATGTGATAGGAGTAGAGAGAGCTTAGCTAGCTAGTGGGGCGTAGCAATAGGGGGTGCAGAGGTACAGTGGCTTGCAAAAGTATTCGGCCCCCTTGAAGTTTTACACATTTTGTCATATTCCATTTCTGAATTCATGTTTGTGGCAGTAATGTGACAAAATGTGCAAAGCTTCAAGGGGGCTGAATAATTTTGCAAGCCACTGTATCCACTGCATCGGGGCCCTTGGTCCTATGTAGGGGTGCTCAGATACCCCTTTTTAAAATCTGAATTGAGCCGGATCCGGATACCCAGATACCCGGATTGATATCCGCATTCATGGGGATATCCGAATGCATTATCCGCGGATAGCTGGCCTATTCGGATATCCACATAGAAAACCGGAAGTGGCCTCTAAATTGCTTTTAAAATGTTTTTTTAGGGTAAATGATGCATGTATCATCATGTTTTATTAAAGTGAAACACTAATTGATTATGTGGGGAGTTAAATTACACACACACATGTAACGATCGGTGTCAGCACACAGAGAGAATCTGATCATTGGTGATCTGCAGTATCACCAAGAATACAGATATATACCTGATTATGGATGATCTGCAGAATCACCAATAATACAGATATATACTATACTAACCTCTGGACACCTATGTTTAAGTATATCGTGAGTGTTTGGTGTAACAGTAATACTTTGCGTAACCCACCTGTCGAGCAGGTGGCCCTAGGCAGTATGGGAAATACTGCTTTAGGAAGTACAGAAACCTTCCAGCTGCCTGAGACTCTCCAAGGGGTGGAGTTAGGCTGAAGGTAGGAAGGACCAGAGAGTGAGTGACACCTGAAGGTGGATGTCACTGACTGATCTGGAGACTATCTCTTAGAGGAGAGAGATAGCTCTTGAGATCGGGCAAGCCAAGTCGGCAACACACGGACAGACGAAGTACAAAAGACAGAAGGCTGATTCGGTATCCAAGGCAAGCAGGGTTTGGCAACGGAATATCAGCTATGCATGGTTCCAAATCAGTGAGCAGAGGGATAGTCAGGAAAGCAATAGGTCATAACAGATATCAAACAATGACTAGTCTTGGGTGTGAGGTCCGTGGTCTCTACACCCTGGAACTAGTCTGATGTATAACAGATCGATAACACAAGTTCCCTAGTCTTGGGTGTGAGGTCTGTGGTCTCTACACCCTGGAACTAGTCTGAAGTATAACAGATTGATAACACAAGTTCCCTAGTCTTGGGTGTGAGATCCGTGGTCTCTACACCCTGGAACTAGTCTGAAGAATAACAGAATGATAACACACGTCATCTGGCTCAGTGTGAATTCCCAGGTCCTCCTGGTTCAAACACACTGTTGGATCTGACTAAGGTCTGAGTGCTTCCACGTAGTGTTCGCAACGGCAGACAACTTGTGAGTGGCCAGCAGTGTATATATAGAACAGCGCTCTCTGGCACCACCCCTAAGTGATCAACCAATGGTTGCCAGCTCTGAGGTCAGCTGACCAGCCTGGTCAGCTGCTACCCCCTTGGCCATCATAAAAGTTCTGCCTCTCAGCGCACGCGCGGGTATTCCTGAACCTGTGTGAACTAACAGACTCATCCACACCAGATGCACGCTACCGCGTACAAACCGCCGTGCTGGACGCGGAACCAGCCGCCTTGCTGCCAGTACATGCGGTGGTTTTTCCGCGTTCTGCCATGTTACCAGACGCATGCTTCCGCGTGCAACCCGCCGCCCTGGACGCGGAATCTCACAACACAAAAAAAAAAAGCTGTCTAACATCAGGACTAGGTACGCGACAGTGGTCGTGCAGCCCACATTGTGTCCAAAATCCAACCGCACAACTGGGACATCACAGTTTTCAGCCAAGACACCTCCAAAAAATGACACCGCAATTGTGCTTTGGGTTGAATATAGGTGGTGGTATCAGCAGCAGTGGCCTTTGGCACCGTGGCGGTGGGAGCCAATGCCAGCTTGCTTCAGCCTCTTGAACTCCTCATGCTCAACAACATGTTTTTTGTCCAGATGGGTGATGAAGCTGGAGGTGCCATACGTGTAGGGGTCACAACCTCTGCTCATCTGTAGTTTGCACACATTGCATATGGCAAACTTGGTGTCCAATGAGGGCAGAGGGAAAAACTGCCTGATTGGGGAGGTGAAGATTCCCCTGCAGCCTGAGTGGGATGCTGCTGCTTTTCTCCCTGTGGTGGTTGAGGGTTGAGTGGTGCGGCTGGTGGTAGCGGCAGAAGGCTGTGGGTCCCGCATTCCACGGCCACCGTCTGCAATGCTGATCCTCCGTGCCAAACCCACCGACGCATCCTCCTTCTCAGAGTAAGAGCTGACATCCCCACCCTGTGGATGGTAGTCACGGTCCTTCATCCCATCATCAACATCATACCCCCCCTCCTCAAAACCCAGAATATCCTCCTCAAACTCCTTGCAGCTAACAGCCCTGAGTTTGATCGTGGCGCCTGGAGTGAAAAGCTCGCTGACTGAGGGTAGGCTGCCTGCTGGGGTTGACACTGACGCGGCAGACCTTCTGAGGGTGGCCGCAATGTTGCTCCCTGTCCTCTTGCCCTTGCTGCCCCTCCCCTGGCTGCCGGTGCCAGCAGACATAGTGCAACTTATACGTGATGATGTCACCAGATGATGTTGGGTACTTGTACTTTAATAAAATTGGGGTTGACAGGCAGCAGAGTAGAGGACAGTGCACACTATCTGTCTAACTGTCACACTGACACTGCTCAGCACAGCAGCACGGCAGTAATCTGTAGTAAGCTAACAGTACTACTCTAACAACTAACTGCAGTAATAACTATACAATAACACAGTAATCATATTCCCTAACCTATACTGTCCTGCTGGCCTGCACATCAGACACAGGACCTAGCTAGCAGGCTGCTGCAGCACAGGAATCTGACTGACTGTCACTGAGTGAATAAAATCAAACAATTACAAGCTTGCTAGCTAAAAAAAAAAAATAGAACAATAGTGTAGTGAAGGTGTTTAGCACTGAAAATCTTTAGGTTTATCACTGTATACAGCACTTAGGCCAGCAGCACTGGAGCTTGTCCCTCAGTGAGCAGCCAGTCACACAAGCAAGGACGAGATTTCTCATCATGACCCCCCTCCTTATATACAGGGGGAACTGGTCAGGGTTCCCTTCTGTGATTGGGTGCTAGGGCTTAGTCTGGGAGCCCTCTGATTGGCTCAATGAGGTCAGGGGGGGCTGGCCAGAGTTCCCCTCTGTGATTGGTTGCTAGGGCTTCTGCTGGGAGCCCTCTGATTGGCTCAATGACGTCATCTCCTTAGTTACAGTATTCGGATTCGGATATCCGCGGATATCCATGGATATCCGGGTATGCAACCAAATATCCGCATAGTGCTATGCGGATTTCAGCCCAGATATCCGGAATCCGAATCCGTGCGGATAGCTTAAAAAAGTTCGGATATCCGGGAATCCGGATGAGCACCACTGGTCCTATGCTGATAATATTCACTTCTATAGATGATTAGAATAGCAGTGATCATTAACACACTGTGTCCCATCCCTTTCTTGCACCTCTGACACTGTGGTTGTCCTTGATTGGTTTTGGTGTGGCGTATCAATTGTTATGTATAGAGAGCTTGGGGGGCCCCAATGCAAAACTTGCACTGGGGCCCACAGCTTCTTAGCTATGCCACGGCTTGCTACTGCTCATTTCTTTGCAGTCTACTGTGTGTTTGTGGTTTGAAAATCTCCACAAATACAAGCTACTGCAGGCTGGATTGTAGTTATATTCTAAATCAAAAGTCTTTTTTAAAGGAGAACTGTAGTGAGAGATATATGGAGGCTGCCATATTTATTTCCATTTAAGCAATACCAGTTGCTCGGCTGTCCTGCAGATTAATGTGGTTGCAGTAGTGTCTGAATCACACCAGAAACATGCATGCAGCTAATCTTGTCAGATCTGAAAATGTGAGAAACACCTGATCTGCTGCATGCTTGTTCCGGGTCTATGGCTAAAAGTATCAAGGTGGCCATACTCTGGTCGATTTGCCATCAGATCGACCAACAGATAGATCCCTCTCTGATCGAATCTGATCAGAGAGGGATCGTATGGCTGCCTTTACTGCAAACAGATTGTGAATCAATGTCAGCATGAAATCGATTCGCCATCTGTGGAGCTGCCACTGCTGCCGCCGCCCCTCGCCAACTTTACATTACCTGATCTGGGCGGCGCGAGTCCCCGGGTCTTCGCTGTCTCTTCTCTGGTCTGGGCTCCTCCTGCTTCACTTTACTTCCTGCCGGGGAAGTTTAAACAGTAGAGGGTGCTCTACTGTTTAAACTTCCTGCCAGGACAGGAAGAAGTGAAGCCTGCCGGACGGAGCAGAGGAGAGAGTGGGGACTCGCGCCGGCGGAACAGGTAATGTATTGTCGCTGTATTGCTTCAGTCATTGGGCATTCGAAAGGCCGCTATCGACCCGCCAGCGATCGAGCAAAATCTTCTGCACGGACAGGAACGATGGGAATCGACGGAAATGATCGATTTCGGACAGAAATCGATCATTTGGTTTGCGTTTGCGCGGGATTTCACAGCCGATTTGATCACAGTGATCGAATCGGCTGTGTATCGGCGGGAAAATCGGTAAGTGTATGGGCCCCTTTAGAGACAGAGGATTAGCAAGATAGCCAAGCATCTGGTATTGTTTCAAAGGAAATAAATATGACAGCCTCCATATTCATCTCGCTACAGTTGTCCTTTAAAGGACAACTGTATTGAGAGGTATATGGAGGCTGCCATGTTTATTTCCTTTTAACCACTTGCCGACCGCCTACTTCATATTGGCGGCGGCAAAGTGGCAGCCCCAGGACCACGTAACGCAGATTGGCGTCAGGTCCTGGGGCACTCTCTGGCGCGCTGGGATGCGCGCGCATCCACCGGCAATAGGCTCCGCCCACCCGCGACGTCAACCCGCCGGCCAATCGGAAGCTCCGGCGGGTTGTTAACCCGACGATCCCCGGATAGGAAGCGTATAATACGCTTTGTAATGTTTACAAAGTGTATTATACAGGCTGCCTCCTGCCCTGGTGGTCCCAGTGTCCGAGGGACCACCAGGGCAGGCTGCAGCCACCCTAGTCTGCACCCAAACACACTGATCTGCCCCCCCCTGCCCCCTGATCGCCCACAGTACCCCTCAGACCCCCCCCTGCCCACCCCCCAGACCACCATTTGCACACAATCACCCCCCTAATCACCCGTCAATCACTCCCTGTCACTATCTGTCAACGCTATTTTTTTTTTTAGTCCCTAAACTGCCCCCTGCTCCCTCCTGATCACCCCCCCCCACCCCTCAGATTCTCCCCAGACCCCCCCAGACCCTCCCCCCCCCTGTGTACTGTATGCATCTATCCCCCCTGATCACCTGTCAATCACCCGTCAATCACCCGTCAATCACCCGTCAATCACCCGTCAATCACCCCCTGTCACTGCCACCCATCAATCAGCCCCTAACCTGCCCCTTGCGGGCAATCTGATCACCCACCCACACCAATAGATCGCCCGCAGATCCGACATCAGATCACCTCCCAAATCCATCGTTTACGTCTATTCTCTCCTCTAAACACCCACTAATTACCCATCAATCACCCATCAATCACCCCCTATCACCACCTGTCACTGTTACCCATCAGATTAGACCCTTGCGGGCACCCAATCGCCCGCCCACACGCTCAGATTGCCCTCAACCCCCCCCCTTATCGATTCGCCAGTGCATTATTTACATCCGTTCTTCCCTGTAATAACCCACTGATGACCTGTCAATCACCCCCTGTCACTGCCACCCATCAATCACCCCCTGTCACTGCCACCCATCAATCAGCCCCTAACCTGCCCCTTGCGGGCAATCTGATCACCCACCCACACCAATAGATCGCCCGCAGATCCGACATCAGATCACCTCCCAAATCCATCGTTTACATCTATTCTCTCCTCTAAACACCCACTAATTACCCATCAATCACCCATCAATCACCCCCTATCACCACCTGTCACTGTTACCCATCAGATTAGACCCTTGCGGGCACCCAATCGCCCGCCCACACGCTCAGATTGCCCTAAAACCCCCCTAATCGATTCGCCAGTGCATTATTTACATCCGTTCTTCCCTGTAATAACCCACTGATCACCTGTCACTCACCCCCTGTCACTGCCACCCATCAATCACCCCCTGTCACTGCCACCCATCAATCAGCCCCTAACCTGCCCCTTGCGGGCAATCTGATCACCCACCCACACCAATAGATCGCCCGCAGATCCGACATCAGATCACCTCCCAAGCGCAGTGTTTACATCTATTCTCTCCTCTAAACACCCACTAATTACCCATCAATCACCCCCTATCACCACCTGTCACTGTTACCCATCAGATTAGACCCTAATCTGCCCCTTGCGGGCACCCAATCACCCGCCCACATGCTCAGATTGCCCTCAGACTCCAGCCCTGATCACCTCGCTAGTGCATTGCTTGCATCTATTTCCCCCCTCTAATCACACCTTGAGACACCCATAAATCACCTCCTGTCACCCCCTAGCACACCTACCCATCAGATCAGGCCCTAATTTGCCCCGTGTGGGCTCCTGATCACTCAGCCAAACCCTCAGATCCCCCTCAGACCCCCTTCCGATCACCTCCCCAGTGCATTGATTGCATCTATTTTCCCCTCTAACCGCCCCCTGAGACACCCATCAATCACCTCCTGTCACCCCCCTAGCACTCCTATCCATCAGATCAGGCCCAATACATCCTGTCATCTAAGAGGCCACCCTGCTTATGACCGTTTCCACAAAATTTGCCCCCTCATAGACCACCTGTCATCAAAATTTGCAGATGCTTATACCCCTGAACAGTCATTTTGAGAAATTTGGTTTCCAGACTACTCACAGTTTTGGGCCCGTAAAATGCCAGGGCAGTATAGGAACCCCACAAGTGACCCCATTTTAGAAAGAAGACACCCCAAGGTATTCTGTTAGGTGTATGATGAGTTCATAGAAGATTTTATTTTTTGTCAAAAGTTAGCGGAAATTGGATTTTTATTGTTTTTTTCACAAAGTGTCATTTTTCACTAACTTGTGACAAAAAATAAAATCTTCTATGAACTCACCATACCCCTAACAGAATACCTTGGGGTGTCGTCTTTCTAAAATGGGGTCACTTGTGGGGTTCCTATACTGCCCTGGCATTTTAGGGGCCCTAAACCGTGGGGAGTAGTCTAGAAAACAAATGCCTCAAAATGACCTGTGAATAGGACGTTGGGCCCCTTAGCGCACCTAGGCTGCAAAAAAGTGTCACACATGTAGTATCGCCATACTCAGGAGAAGTAGTATAATGTGTTTTGTGGTGTATTTTTACACATACCCATGCTGGGTGGGAGAAATCTCTCTGTAAATGGGCAATTGTGTGTAAAAAAAAATCAAAAATGTGTCATTTACAGAGATATTTCTCCCACCCAGCATGGTTATATGTAAAAATACACCACAAAACACATTATACTACTTCTTCTGAGTACGGCGATACCACATGTGTGACACTTTTTTGCAGCCTAACTGTGCTAAGGGGCCCAAAGTCCAATGAGTACCTTTAGGATTTCACAGGTCATTTTGAGACATTTGGGTTCAAGACTACTCCTCACGGTTTAGGGCCCCTAAAATGCCAGGGCAGTATTGGAACCCCACAAATGACCCCATTCTAGAAAGAAGACACCCCAAGGTATTCCGTTAGGAGTATGGTGAGTTCATAGAAGATTTTATTTTTGTCACAAGTTAGCGGAAAATGACACTTTGTGAAAAAAAACAATTAAAATCAATTTCCGCTAACTTGTGACAAAAAAAAAAAATCTTCTATGAACTCACCATCCTCCTAATGGAATACCTTGGGGTGTCTTCTTTCTAAAATGGGGTAATTTGTGGGATTCCTATACTGTCCTGGCATTTTAGGGGCCCTAAACCGTGAGGAGCAGTCTTGAAACGAAATTTCTCAAAATGACCTGTAAAATCCTAAAGGTACTCATTGGACTTTGGGCCCCTTAGCGCAGTTAGGGTGCAAAAAAGTGCCACACATGTGGTATCGCCGTACTCAGGAGAAGTAGTATAATGTGTTTTGGGGTGTATTTTTCCACATACCCATGCTGAGTGGGAGAAATATCTCTATAAATTGACAATTGTCATTTACGGAGATATTTCTCCCACCCAGCATGGGTATGTGTAAAAATACACCCCAAAACACATTATACTACTTCACCTGAGTACGGCAATACCACATGTGTGGCACTTTTTTGCAGCCTAACTGCGCTAAGGGGCCCAAAGTCCAATGAGCATCTTTAGGCTTTACAGGGGTGCTTACAATTAGGCACCCCCCAAAATGCCAGGACAGTGAACACACCCCACAAATGACCCCATTTTGGAAAGTAGACACTTCAAGGTATTCAGAGAGTAGCGTAGTGAGTCCGTGGCAGATTTCATTTTTTTTTGTCGCAAGTTAGAAGAAATGGAAACTTTTTTTTTTTTTTTTTTTTGTTACAAAGTGTCATTTTCCGCTAACTTGTGACAAAAAATAAAATCTTCTATGAACTCACCATGCCTCTCACTGAATACTTTGGGATGTCTTCTTTCCAAAATGGGGTCATTTGGGGGGGATTTGTACTATCCTGGAATTTTAGCCCCTCATGAAACCTGACAGGTGCGCAGAAAAGTCAGAGATGCTTGAAAATGGGAAAATTCACTTTTGGCACCATAGTTTGTAAACGCTATAACTTTTACCCAATCCAATAAATATACACTGAATGTTTTTTTTTTATCAAAGACATGTAGCAGAATAACTTTCACGCTCAAATGTATAGGAAATTTTACTTTATTTGAAAAATGTCAGCACAGAAAGTTAAAAAAGTCATTTTTTTGACAAAATTCATGTCTTTTTTGATGAATATAATAAAAAGTAAAACTCGCAGCAGCAATCAAATAGCACCGAAAGAAAGCTGTATTAGTGACAAGAAAAGGAGGTAAAATTCATTTAGGTGGTAGGTTGTATGACTGAGCAATAAACCGTGAAAGCTGCAGTGGTCCGAATGGAAAAAAAGGCTCTGGTCCTTAAGGGGTTTTATGACTGCAGTCCTTAAGTGGTTAAGCAATACCAGTTCCCTGGCTATCTTGCTGATCCTCTACCATTAATACTTTTAGCCATAGACCCTGAACAAGCATGCAGCAGATCAGGGGCTTGATTCACAAAGCGGTGCTAACCTACTTAGCATGTCTAAAGTCTTTAGACGCGCTAACCAGGGTGCTAAGTAGGTTAGCACCGGATTTCTCAATCAGATCGTGCGCTAACTTTGCGCGCGCAAAGTTTTACGCGCGCAAAGTTTTACGCGCGCTAAGTCCCATAGGCTTTAATGGGCACTTCGCGCGGTGCGCCCTGTGCTCTGTGCAGTACGCGCGTAAACTTTTACGCGCATAAAGTTTTGCACGCGTAAAGTTTTATGCGCGAAAAGCTTGTTTAGACGTGCTAAGGGGGTTTTCACAGGCGCGCTAACAGTTAGCATCGCTTTGTGAATCAAGCCCCAGGTGTTTCTGATATTTGTGTCAGATCTGACAAGATTAGCTGCATGCTTGTTTCTGGTTTGATTCAAATACTACTGCAGCCAAATAGACCAGCAGGGCTGCCAAGCAACTGGCTTTGTTTTAAAAGAAATACATTTGGCAGCCTCCATTTCTTCCACTACAGCTGTCCTTCAGGCCTCATTCACATTTGAAAGCGCAAAACGCCGTCGCTTACCGCCGGCTTTTTGCGTGATTTTTCAGTGATTGAACACTGCAGCGATTTTTACGCGATTGCATTTAGCGCTTCTATAGCACTGAAACGTGATCGCCGGGAAATCGCCTGAAAATGGTGCAGGCTAAGCGTTTGCGTTTCGCTGTTTTGGGCGATTTGCGGTGATTAGCGCAAATTGCCTAAGTAAGAACGGGCCCATAGGGTTTAATTACACTAGCGCTTTCAAAAGCGTTTGAGCGTTTTGCCGAAATCACCAGGAAAATGCTTTAGTGTGAATGGGGTATCAAGCATGGTCGCTGTGTCCAAGCCGATGTTCTGATGCTTTGTTTTTTTTATTTGTACACTGCCAGCTTCTCCTGACTTATGGGGGTGATGGTCACTTTGATCGAGCTGCTGCTCCCCCACCACTGTCATTTTATGGGATGTGTACATTGCCTGCTTCTCCTGGACCTGACTTATGGGGGTGATGGTCAATGTGACCAAGCCGATGCTCCCCCCACTACAGTCATTTTATCTGATATGTACACTGCCTGCTTCTCCTGACTTATGGGGGTGATGGTCACTTTGATCGAGCTGCTGCTCCCCCACCACTGTCATTTTATGGGATGTGTACATTGCCTGCTTCTCCTGACTTATGGGGGTGATGGTCACTTTGATCAAGCTGCTTTTATTGTGGACTGTGCCACAAGAGAAGAGGGGGAGAAACCAGGTCATTGCTACCAAAATACTAATCTACTAAATGAATATATATAAATACTAAAATACTAAATGAGATCAGGTTACAGCCTGTTCTCCCTTGCTTGATGCAGGCAGCCCCCGACTGCAGAGCTGACATAACACTGATACAGTTTAGTGTTCAAAGGAATGTCCAGCGCTCCTCCCCCCAAAATGAGCACTGCTGCCGGAGGAGAGAGAGAGAGAGAGAGAGAGAGAGAGAGAGACTGCACGTGGAGGAGCTGAAGCTATGACAGCAGATAAGCAGTGCTGTTGTATGAGAGGTGCTGTTTGTATGAATGCTGCCAGTATGTATATGTATGGCGTGTGTGTGTGTGTGTGTGTGTGTGTGTGTGTGTGTGTGTGTGTGTGTGTGTGTGTGTGTGTGTGTGTGTGTGTGTGTGTGTGTGATGTCTAAGTTATGTCTGCCCGATGCGTATGCCTGTGTGATGTATGTGTGTGTGTGATGTCTGAGTTATGTCCGCCCGATGCGTATGTCTGTGTGATGTATGTGTGTGTGTGATGTCTGAGTGATGTCTGCCTGATGTACATGCATCTGTGTGATGTCATGAGTCCTCGTGCCCACCGCTACTCCCCCCCACCCCCCACCCCGTTCTCCTCTATCCCCCTCCTTTTGAAGAAATCCTCTGCTGCGGCTCAGCCCAGGACTGCACCTAATACATGTCCGCTCCCCCATTTGCATTATATTTTTCAGCTCTGGTATCCTTTAAAGGAAACCAGAGACGCAGCATATTGAAAGTTTTATATCTACCTTGGGCTTCCTCCAGCCCAATCATGCGCATGGATCCCTCCCATGCCACCGTCCTCATCCTTCTCTATCGCTGGTACTGAGTTCCGTAACTTCGGCCAGTCGTGGCCAGTTTTACGCATGTGCAGTGCGCTCCCTCCGTCTCTGGTGGAAAATAGTACTGTGCCTGTGTAGTATTATTCTCCACCGGAGGGAGCGCACTGCACATGCTCAGACTGGCAGCGTCTGGCTGAAGTTACGGAACTCAGTACCAGCGATAGAGAAGGCTGAGGACGGTGGCGTGGGAGGGATTTATTATTATTATTATTATTGATTTATAAGGATCCGTGTGAATGGGGCTGGAGGAAGCCCCAGGTATGTATAAAACTTTCACTATACTTCATCTCTGGTACACTTTAAGGTGTATAGTAAAGTGCACCACCAGCATATTTAACGTGGACCTGAACTCAAAACATCCTCCTCTCTGCTCTAAAAAGATATGCAACAGTATTTCTTTCTTTGTTACAACTGATACAAATCCTAAAATAAATCTGCACAGTTTCTACTTCCTAATTCATGGAAGCAGACAGATTAACCTACTGTGCTTTCAAATGGCCTTATTATCCCCCCCCCCTGCCATAGGCAGTCATGTGACATGGGGAGAGATCAGATTACAACTTGAGATTAGACACAAATGAGTGGGAATTAAAAAGGCTCAACTCTCTAAATACATACAAGATGCATTTATCTATGTATTTCTTCAGTCCTGTGCAAGAGTTCAGGTCCACTTTAAGAATGACAGCCTGCAAAACAGCATCCTGAGCTGCTCTGAACTGCAGAGTGATTGCAGATAGCAATGACACTTATTGCAAATGCAATCAAAACCAAACAACCAAATGCAAGCAGAGAAATCAGAACACCCCCCTGCCCCCCGAGCCCTTTTCTATAGAGAGGGGAGGTGGTGAATGAGTGAGAAACATCCTAATGCATCTCACAATAGAAACTAGATTGATCATTGAGAACCTTCCAACTTGCTGGACCCCTTTCACTATGGTTGAGGCTGTGAAGGCTCTGCCTCTAATACTTTAAGTAATGAACCTTGACTAAGCATGCAGATTAGATGTTTCTGACAAAAATCTGTCAGCATTAACTGCATGCTTGTTTCAGGTGTGTGATTCAGACATTACTGCAGCCAAAGAGATCAGCAGGCTGTCGGGAAACTGGTATTCTTTAAAAGGAAATAAATCTGGCAAACCTCCACATGTCTCTCACCTTGGGTTCCTTTGAAATACTACTTACTAAAACTTTAACCTCCCTGGCGGTATTCCTGAATGTAGCCTGGGCTAGCCGCCGGGAGCTCTATGCAGAGGATAGAGCACAGCGGGCGCTTTTACTCACCTCTCGGGGATCGGGATGTCGGTAGCCGCACTCCTTCCTGTCCTCTGAGGCTCTGAATCACTCAGGTGATATCTCCATCTTCGATCAGACAACAGTTACAGTGCCACCCGGAGGACGGAGGTAAAATTGCAGCACTGGAGCCCAGGGAGGTAAGTGAGAGCAGGGGCTGCTGCAGAGACTTCATATATACAATGAGAGGCGGCACGCTACGGTAGCCAGTATCCATGCAGCCAGTAGCGTGCTGCCTCTCATTGTATATTTGAAGTTGTTGAGGACCGTGTGAGCAATACGGCCGAGGCGTGGACACTGGCAATTCCAGAGACCGATCAGCCCTGGAGCACTGCTTCCTAGGTAACACATTAGCTAACATTGAGGTTGCTGCAGAGACACTGGCGGCATGATTTTAGAGTCTGAAACATTTTAAAAAGACCCTAAGTCCTAGCAAAAAGTCATATCATACCACCAGGGAGGTTAAAAACAAAGAATTGCACTTCTACCACCCGGGATAAAACTTGCACTAAACAGGACATCTGACAGCATGTTCCCAGTTACATTGCTTTCATTCTGTCAGCCGCTAGTCCCTTAGGTTCAGAAAGCCAACCACACGTGTACATTGGCTCCTTCCCATGAGTTTCATCAGGCTTGTATACATGCTAGATAACTCTTGAACAGCACGACTACCTGGGAATTGTATTGTTTAAAGGGAACATAAGCTAAAAACGATATGGATTTTTTCCTTTTAAAATAATACCAGTTGCCTGACTCTCCTGCTGATCCTGTGTCTCTAACGCATTCAGCCACAGCCCCTGAACAAGCATGCAGATCAGGTGCTCTGACTGGAGTCAGACTGGATTAGCTGAATGCTTGTTTCAGGTGTGTGATTCGTCCACTACTGCAGCTAAAGAGATCAGCAGGACTGCCAGGCAACTGGTATTGTTTAAAAGTAAAAATCTATATCCCTCTCAGTTTAGGTTCCCTTTAAAAGGAAATAAATATGGAATCCTCCATATAGGAGTCACTTCAGATTACCTTTTAAATGACTGAGCTTTGGCAGTGATGCATTGTACACCATTCTCTCTCACTCAACGTGGAAAATACATGAGAAAATAACGAATACAGTATTCAGAGGCAACAGAAAGTGAGGAGTTGCAGCCAAAATATTTGCATAATCACACTTCAGCCTTGACTATAGTGAAAGGTAACACTTTAGTGAGGAATCCTCTGAGTTCCTTCTCACTTCAGGTGTGTTTTAAAACTATGTTTAGATACTGGGCAGCACGGTGGCGTAAAGGTTAGTGCTCTTGCCTTGCAGCGCTGGGTCCCCGGTTTGACTCCAAGCGAGGTCAACATCTGCAAGGAGTTTGTATGTTCTCCCTGTGTCTGTGTGGGGTTTCCTTTGGGCACTCTGGTTTCCTCCCACATCCCAAAAACATACAGATAAGTTACTTGGCTTTCCCCTAAATTGGCCCTAGACTACAATACATACACTGCATGATATAGACATATGACTGTGTTAGGGATTAGATTCTGAGCCCCACTGATGCTGGGCATACACGGTGAGATAATGCGCCGGAATTGAGCCGGCGCGTCACCGCTCGTCCGTGCGGATCGTTCCCCGCAAGTGCTTCTTGTCAGCTCTTCGTTGTTTTTCTATTGTCCACCCGCAGTGATCGGACACATCGGATATTATCAATCGAGCCATCAGCAGCTTGATTGATAATAAAAGACAATATGCTTTGTACTCCGCTGTGCAATATGTCAGCACTATATAAATACTTAAATAAATGCTTTTTGCTTTTGGGTACAAACCAAACAACCTCTGACTAGGAAGCTACGCACAACCTTAGTGGCCTTCCAAGCCTTTCATTGTCAACATGAATGTTAAATAGTCAGATAAGTATGTCATAAAGGCACAATGCAGAGGTGTGTGTGTGGCTTTCAGGGGCACAAAGGAGTGATTGGCGCATTCAGCAGCAGTGATGCATCATGGGAGATCTTTTTCTCGCTCAGTTAAAATTGAATTGCTGCAAACGCCTTCTGTTTTAAAAAGGCAAATTCATATTTAGCATACAGTACTGTATTTCATTAATTAGCCTCCTTAGCGGAAACCCCGAGTCAGGCTCAGGCCGGAAATCCACAGCTCAGAGTAGTAATCCCAAATTGGATCCATCAGAGGTTTGGAATGTGCAGGGCTGCTGCAGATCTATCTAGCAGTATGACTTTTAGGATCTAAAAGCTTGAGAAACAATTGCACCACTTTTGGAGAATACATTTGGAAATAATCGTACCGCCAGGAAGGCTAAGGAAGTTTGACGCTCATAGACAGTAAGATGCAAATCATTTTGAGTTGACGCAATTTTTTTTTATGATAATTTAATGGAATTATGGGCTGCTTGAAAATGTACTGTAATAAATGGAATAATTGACACACTTCTTTGATAAGTGTGACTGTGATGTAAGCTGAAAAATCATTTTGCCTTCTACCGCAGGTATTTGCAGTAATTAACTTTTCAGTGAGGAAGTGGGAAAATGATAAAAATAAATAAAATGTAATGCCAAACAAAATAATCACAAACGGAAATGAAATACAGTAATGTTAATTTGCACTCCTTGATAAATGTCTCAGGTGTATAGCATCTTTATGTTCTGTATATGTAGAGGTGCCTCTTCTCAAAAAGTTGTAAGTATAAAGTAACTCGCACCTCTCATTCATACACGATGTTTCCGAACGTACTCATGACATCATACACATGATCTAGGAATGCTCTGTTCTAATTCAATGCAGTATGACTTCTATATAAATATATTAAATTTACCTTTTTCTTAAATTAAGTATGGAGGGCTGTTTCCTACCAAAAGTGCTTTGAGGCCTGGAGCCCACTAAAGCACTTGCAAGTGTGCTTTAAGATCGCTGACAGTTCCCCAAAAGTTCTGCATTGTTGCAAGTTAATAGCCAAATTGCTATTGCGGTACATGTAGTATTTTTGGAGCGATTGCGCTCCACTGCAACAAATAGGAGTGCTGCGAAATTGCTTTTCAAAAGTGATTTTGTAGCAACTTTTTGTGCAAATTCCCTGTTTAAAGGAAATGTGAAGCCAAATTAAAATACAAAATACAGATATTTTCCTAAGGAGGGGGAAAGCTCTGGGTCCTATAGACCCTCTCACTATGCCCTCATTACAGCTCTGGCTTTCCCAATCAAATCTCCCAGTGGGGGAGGCTTCTGAAGTCTTCAGGAGCCCGAGTGTTCGGGTCGGTTACATGATGGCAGAGGGGCGAGGCAAGCAGCGGCAGCTCCACGGGTTTTGAATCAATTTCATGCTGAAATCAATTCAACATCTGTGTGCAGTGTATGGGCAGCCAGTAGATCCCTCTCTTATCAGATTCGATCAGAGAGGGATCTCTCTGTTGGTCGATCTGGTGGCTATCGACCAGTGTAAGAGACCCCTCTCTGATTAGATTTGATGGTCACCAGATATATCTAATGGTCGATCTGGTGACCTTCGTCTAATGTATGTCCACCATTCCGGAAGGTGCTCCTAAGCTCTGCTGGTTACCTGAAAACAATGAAGACATTGCTGGTTGATAGGGGATCAGATACTTATTTCACTTATTACATCAAGCTCTGATTTGGAGGCACAGGGTTTTTGAACAAAGTCAGAAGGGGATCAATTACTTCCTTCCCTCACTGTGTATGTGCCTAGATTTATCTCATTGTGTCTCATGTCAGTTCATGTACCCTTTAAAGGACAACTGACCTGAGAGGGATTTGGAGGCTGCCTTATTTATTTTCTTTTAAGTAATGCCAGTTGCCTGGCACTGCTGCTAAATTATCTGACATCAGTAGTGTCTGAATCACATACCTGAAACAATTATGCAGAAAATCCAGTCAGACTTCAGTCAGAAACATCTGATCTGCATATGCTTGTTCAGCGTCTATGGCTAAAAGTATTAGAGGCAGAGGATCAGCAGAACAGCCAGGCAATGTGCATTGTTTAAAAAGAAACATACGTCAGCCTCCATATCCCCATATTCCTCTCAGGTCAGTTGTTGATGTACAGTGTGGGTGGTGGTGAAGGACAGAGAAAAAGAGAGCAAGTACATTTACCCCTCCTTTACAGACCCTTAGCTATGATGCCTACCTGTGACCCACCCCCCTTCCCACACACATGCCCCTCCTACCCAAACCTGGGATCTCCAGCCCTGTTTTCCTCTCCACTCCCCCCCCCTCCCCCTTTGCTCAATGTACTTTCCTAAGTATCACCTCTTCCCAGACAGTGATTATCTCATTCCTATTACCCAGGGCTGACATAGATAATCTCATCATTTACGGGTTGATCCTTGTGAGTCTCTTTGTTTAGGCTTCTCCTCAGAAGCATATTACAGGAACTGATGTTTCTTCTCTATTTCTGTATTTGCAGCACAGAGTCCTGGCATCAGAAGCCCCCCAGAGACTCATCTCTCTATATCCCCGGACGGTGCATTGGATAATGATGCCATCACACAAGATTCTCCAGCCGGGATCTCCGATATCCCAATCATTCCCCTGGACTCCCTAAGTTCCTCTAACCCCAGCAAGCCTCATACCAGAGCCCTTCAGAGGATGAGATTTGGGAAAGGTTTTGTACAGAAAGGACAGCTTCTCGCACATGAGAGAACTCACACTGGGGAGAAGCCCTATTCTTGTACTGAGTGTGGGAAATGTTTTACAGAGAAATCAAAGCTGCTCTCACATAAGAAAACTCACACTGGGGAGAAGGCATTTTCCTGTACTGAGTGTGGGAAATTTTTTACACGGAAAGCAACTCTTCACTCTCATGAGAGAATTCACACTGGGGAGAAGCTATTTTCCTGTGCTGCGTGTGGGAAATGTTTTGCATATAAAAGTATGCTTATTTTACATAATAGAACTCACACAGGGGAGAATCTATTCACATGTGCTGAGTGTGGGAAAAATTTCACACAGAAAGCAGGGCTTCTCGCACATGAAAGAACTCACACTGGAGAAAAACCATTTTCCTGTGCTGAGTGTGGGAAAAGTTTTGTACAGAAAGGTGCGCTTATCTTTCATGAAATGACTCACACTGGGGAGAAGCCATTTTCCTGTGCTGAGTGTGGGAAATGTTTTGTACGTAAAAGAGTGCTTATCTCACATGAGAGAACTCACACTGGGGAGAAGCCATTTTCCTGTGCTGAGTGTGGGAAATGTTTTGTACATAAACGTGATCTTGTCATACATGAGAGAACTCACACTGGGGAGAAGCCATATACCTGTGCTGAGTGTGGGAAACGTTTTGCATATAAAAATGTGCTTATAACACATGAGAGAACTCACACTGGGGAGAAACCATATTCATGTGCTGAGTGTGGGAAATGTTTTGTAAGTAAAAGTGTGCTTATCATACATGAGAGAACTCACACTGGGGAGAAACCATATTCATGTGCTGAGTGTGGGAAATGTTTTGTACGTAAAAGTGTGCTTATCATACATGAGAGAACTCACACTGGGGAGAAACCATATTCATGTGCTGAGTGTGGGAAAAGTTTTGTACAGAAAGGTGCGCTTGTCATACATGAGAGAACTCACACTGGGGAGGAACCATATTCATGTGCTGAGTGTGGGAAATGTTTTGTACATAAAAGTGAGCTTGTCATACATGAAAGAACTCACACTGGGGAAAAACAATATTCATGTGCTGAGTGTGGGAAATGTTTTGCACATAAAAGTGAGCTTGTCACACATGAGAGAACTCACACTGGGGAGAAGCCATTTTCCTGTGCTGAGTGTGGGAAAAGATTTGTACAGAAAGGTGCGCTTGTCATACATAAGAGAACTCACTCTGGGGAGAAGCCATTTTCCTGTGCTGAGTGTGGTAAATGTTTTGCATATAAAAATGTGCTTATATCACATGAGAAAACTCACACTGGGGAGAAACCATATTCATGTGCTGAGTGTGGGAAATGTTTTTTACGTAAAAGTGAGCTTGCCATACATGAAAGAGCTCACACTGGGGAGAAGCCATTTTCCTGTGCTGAGTGTGGGAAATGTTTTGTACAGAAAAGTGCGCTTGTCGTACATGAGAGAACTCACACTGGAGAGAAACCATTTTCCTGTGCTGAGTGTGGGGAGTGTTTTGTACGTAAAAGTGCGCTTGTCGTACATGAGAGAACTCACTCTGGGGAGAAGCCATTTTCCTGTGCTGAGTGTGGGAAATGTTTTGCATATAAAAATGTGCTTATATCACATGAGAGAACTCACACTGGGGAGAAACCATATTCATGTGCTGAATGTGGGAAATGTTTTGTACGTAAAAGTGAGCTTGTCGTACATGAGAGAGCTCACGCTGGGGAGAAGCCATTTTCCTGTGCTGAGTGTGGGAAATGTTTTGTACAGAAAAGTGCGCTTATCGTACATGAGAGAACTCACACTGGGGAGAAGCCATTTTCCTGTTCTGAGTGTGGGGAGTGTTTTGTACGTAAAAGTGCGCTTGTCGTACATGAGAGAACTCACACTGGGGAGAAGCCATTTTCCTGTGCTGAGTGTGGGAAATGTTTTGTACGTAAAACTGATCTTGTCATACATGAGAAAACTCACACTGGGGAGAAACCATTTTCCTGTGCGGAGTGTGGGAAATGTTTTGTACGTAAAAATGATCTTGTCATACATGAGAGAACTCACACTGGGGAGAAACCATTTTCCTGTGCTGAGTGTGGGGAGTGTTTTGGACGTAAAGGTGCGCTTGTCGTACATGAGAGAACTCACACTGGGGAGAAGCCATTTTCCTGTGCTGAGTGTGGGGAGTGTTTTGGACGTAAAAGTGCGCTTGTCGTACATGAGAGAACTCACACTGGGGAGAAGCCATTTTACTGTGCTGAGTGTGGGAAATGTTTTGTACGTAAAAGGGAGCTTGTCATACATGAGAGAACTCACACTGGTGAGAAACCATTTTCCTGTGCTGAGTGTGGGAAATGTTTCACACAGAAAAGTGCGCTTAACGCACATGAGAAAACTCACGCTGAAGGGAAGCCATTTGTACTCTACTGAGTGATGGAAATGTATTTTTTTTTCTACAGAAAAGTGACCTTCTCAGCACACAAGCAATCTCACACTAGTGAAAAGCTTTTTATCTGCTCTAAATGTGAAAAGGTTTTATATTTAAATGAGTGCTTTAAGTTTAGCCGAGGCAACATGTCACATGATGAGATAAACGTGTATGTAAAGTACAAAACATATTCATAACCAGGCTGTTTTACTTGTTTTATTTTGTTGCCTGAAAGAGTTAATTTCTAGGCATGGAAGTGACACCTTCTGTCTTTTCGGTACCTTGTTGGCAATATAGTAAAACTCACTGATAAGCTAATTACAGGCATGGATGTTTTCCTGGCAGAATACAACTTCAGAGGACAGAGGACAGATGGGACAAGGTCAATAGTTCATGTATTTTCACTCTGGGACACTTAATAGGCTGCCACTGATTAGAGACAGTAAAACCTTTGATCTACTTTATAACTGGTTAAATATAAAAGAAAACCCTGGAATACTTAAAAAAGTCATTCTTAGGAGTGGGAGGATAAATATAATTGTGTCTGGGACACACTAGAGTGCTTTTTTGGAGCAATTTCGGAGTTTTGAGAATTGATGGCTCTTGTAAAGAAAGCTTTGCTAATGCAAGGCTGTTGTGTTGAGCCCACTAGAGCAATGGCGATTTTGGAAATCGCATTTGCGGGACATGCAGCATTTTGTGAGCGTTTGTACTCATATACATAGTATATGAATTAGCTTAATCACCTGAAAATGCAGCTGCAATTCCCTGCAAAGCACTTACAGAAGGTGCTAGTAATTGTGATTTCTAGTGTGTCCCAGGGCTAATAGAAATCAGTACACCTTGTACATCCGAGATTACACACTGGTGGGAGACCTTATTTCTGTGCTGATTATGGGAAATGTTTTGCACATAAAAGTGGGCTTGTCATACATGAGAAAACTCACACTGGGGATAATACATTTTTCCTGTACTGAGTAGTGGGAAATGTTTTATACTCAAAATCGGTGCTTAATGAACACAATAGAGCCCACTTAGGTGAAAAAATATTTTAATGTCCTGAGTATGAAAAGTGTTATAGAAATAAGTCAAAGCATGTTGTACATCAGAGATTGCACACAGGTGAGAGACCATATGTATGTGCTGAATGTGGGAAAAGTTTTGTATGAAATTCAGACCTTATTGGACACATACGTTTACACACAGGCAAAAAGCCATATTCCTGTACTGAGTGAGGAAGATGTTTTGCTGCAACAAATTTCCTCCAGCTGATTACCATTGAATAAGAGAAGTCTATGAATTCTGAGTCTCAGGCCTGAAAAGAAGTAACTTACAAAAAAAAATGTAACAATTTTTAATAATGGGAGTATCTATGTAGAGGAAATAGTATTTTAATAATCAAAACAAAATAATTGTCATAGTTAAATCAAATCTGTGAAGAAATACAATGTACAATATTTGTTTTACCGCCATTAAATAAACAATTAAAAAAACTGCATAAAAGTGAATTTTGAGTCTTTATACCCTTGAGCACTTTGTAGTGCACTAATGTGCTCCTCAGTTTCCGACGGGCTTGTGGATGCGTTATTTCCCAGAATGCAACGAGGTTCAGCCATACAGACCCCCCCCCCCCCCCCCCCCCACACACACACACACACACGCGATTATCTTTTTCAGGAAAAGGTAAACATTTCTTGTAGGAAAAGGAGTATCAGCTACTGATTGGGATACAGTTCAATCCTTGGTAACGTAAGTCCTTCTTTGGACACACCATCAGTTGTCTTTTCTGCTTCGACATCCTTATCACATCACAGCTAGATTACTGCAATGCCCTCTATATAGATCTTCTAAATAAGGACCTACACCACAGAACGCAGGTTGCTAACAAAACCAATCATTTCGCTTTTCTGTCCGGCCTCTGCTGTAGCTCTGCCGCTTTGGACCATAGCTCTTTGGTGCACTGGACATTCACAGCTGCACTTCTCACCTGTTGGGTGGTAGAAATACCGGCATATGGCTAATTATGGCAGGTTTTTCAGCAGATGTCTCACGTGTCCATCTCATGTGTCCATCTTGGCGCTCTGTGCACCTCTATCCCATTATATAGTTTCTTAAAGAGAAACTGTTACCAAGAATTGAACTTCATCCCAATCAGTAGCTGACACCCCCTTTCCCATGAGAAATCTATTCCTTTCCCCTGCTCTGTATAGCGTTCAGTTCGTGTGTCCGTTTGCAATTGGCATTTTTTACGCAATTTTTCTTTCCGATTCCTGGCGATTACCTGCGCACTGTTTTTTTTTTTCTTTTTTTGTGAACCACTTTTCTAAGTGGTTTTGCCGAGCGATTGCATTTTTTCATTTCCTGCAGTCAGTCAGGAAGTGAACTCTTTGATCCGAAACAGAATAAATACAATGTATTTATTCTTAAAACCGCAAACACAATCGCTCACGAAGCAATTTTGTGAGCATTTGTATTTTTCCTATACCTTCCATTGAGGCAAAATTGCCTCAAAATTGGCTTATACTCCGCTTTTCTGAGTGGATCAGAAACAAAAACGCTCAGATGTGAACTGTCTCATAGAGAATAATGGTGTAAGCGCTTTCAGGGCGATTTTTGAAAAATTGCAAGCGCTTAAAAAAATTTGAAAAATGCCTCTAGTGTGAACAAGCCCTCAGGGTCTATGGCTACAGCTATTATAGGCAGAGGATTAGCAGGATAGCCAGGCAATTGCCCACTTAACGACCGCCTAACGCCGATAGGCGTCGGCAGGTCGAAGTGGTGTTTCCATGGAAATGGCCACTCGTTTGAGCGGCCGTTCCATGTCAGTTCACAGAGGGTGTCTCCGTAAACAGCCGGCGAGCCTCCGACCGCGGCTCGCAGGCGTAATGTATACCCGCTCTTTACATCATACGGCGCTGCTGTCGCAGCAGTGCCGTAAAGGAGATCGGCGATCCCCGGCCTCTGATTGGCCGGGGATCAGCGCCGTCTGATAGGCTAAAGCCTATTGTAGGCGATACAGGAAAGATCTCCGTCCTGTGCCGCCCAGAGCCAGCCAGAGAGGGAGGGAGGAATAGCGCTGTGGGGGAGGGGGCTTTGAGGAGCCCCCCCTCGGCCACACAGAGCGATCAGACACCCCCAGCAGGACATTCCCCTAGTGGGGAAAAAAGGGGGGAAGTCTGATCGCCCTGGCTTAATCACGATCTGTGCTGCGGGCTAGAGAGCCCACGCAGCACAGATCAGCAAGGAATCCCCTGGTCCTTAAGTGGTTAAAAGGAAATAATACGGCAGCCTCCATAGCCCTCTCACTACAGTTGTGCTTTAAACTATAGTATATTGAGTCCCATCTATGGCAAAGTGTAATACAAACAGTCAATTTTCAGAGTCACATATTACTTTTTATAATGAATTATCTTTTTACTGTCAAGTGTAACTCAAATAAAAATGGTTATTACATTCATATTGTACGTCTTTAAAAGTGGAAGTAGTATGACTTTACATGATATTGCAAAATACCTGCAAGAACACGAGGAGTATCCAGAAGTGAATAAATAACAGGTTATTATGATACATACAGTATATATAAATATTGAGGAGGATAAAAGCAAAAGAAAATCTGTTATGCATTTCCCTCTAATCTGCTGTCAGATAATAAGCAGAGGCCGGTAGTTTCTCCTTGATTCCCACAAAGAGAAGAAGACAGGAGAATACACCAACCATACCATGAAGCCTTATGTGATGGATGAACAGAGCTCATTACAAATAGTGACACATAAGCAGATCCTGAATCGTCATCCTATCCAATCCTACCAGAGGTGTAACTAGAAATCCCCCCCCCCCCCCCTGCAAAACCTTTCGATGGGCCTCCCCCCGAATGCAGGAAGTTTAGGCGCCGGCTGCACTGCAGAAGTTTGGGTGCTGCCATAGCCATCCATATTAATATCAGTTACAGATGGAAAGTTGGGTGCCTGCTATTTGTAGCCACAGTTTGCATAGTGGGTGGCCGCTTGTGTCCAAAGTCCATGTATAACTAATGTTACTATGAGCAGAAATTTTGATGCAAGGTAAGGGTTAATGTTAGGCGTTGAGAAGGTGGGGTTTTCAAGGTTAGGCATGGGGAGGGAGGGGGTGTGTATTAAGGTTAGGTGTGTGTGTGTGGGGGGGGGGGGTTCTATGTGAGAGTAGGGTTAGCTGTAGTTACATGTAAAGGGAATGAGAGATACACATAAAGAGAGTCATGTGAAAGTTAGACCAGCTTTACACTGCATATTGGCAGCAGCAGTGTCATGCCGTGTCCACGCCGGAAAAAACAGGCCTTCGGGGATTACCACGTTAGTATGCGGTGACCCCCTCTGGCAGCCAGCCAAACGGGAAGTGATGCTTGTGCTCACTTTCTGTTTTTGGAATGCGGAAGTGGGCAAAACGTATTGCACCATCGTCGCCTTCTGCTTTTTCTGTATGCACCCTTAGTTGTCAGTCTTTCAGGACGGGAAAATAAACTTTGTTTTCTGGACTACAATTTACAGTGCCTTTCTAGACAGCTCTGCTCTGGGCCCCTCCCCAGGCTCTGCCCCCCTCCCTGCCCCCGCATCCCTTGCAGTGGTTATTGTTACGCCACAGAATGCTACATTTATATATTTTATATCTTTCACCCTAAAAAAAAACAGACGTTATTCTAAAGTAGGGTCCACAGTGTGGTAAATACATCCATATCCATGGAACACTCTATCCTGCCTGGAAAAGTCCTAGTATCCATTGTATTCTATATCTGTGCTTTTATTTTCACTGCAGAGAGCTGTACAGGCTTTCTTATATCTTGCTAAACGGCAGATGTAATCAGGAGCACCTCTAGTCATTTTGTCACTCTAGGCGAGAAAACCTTTGCCCCCCCCCATCACCCCATCAGCCTACCCCCCCCCCCCCCTGGGTGCCCCCAATAGAGATGGCTCAAACCTCAAAAAGTTTGCAAACCATGCAAACTGCAATAGACTTCAATGGGCAGGTGAACTTGAAAAGCTACAAACACTGTTTCTGGCCACAAAAGTGATGGAAAAGATGTTTCAAGGAGTCTAACACCTGGAGGGGGGCATGGCGGAGTGGGATACATGCCAAAAGTCCCAGCGAAAATTACGGATTTGATGCACAGCAGGGTTATAATCCCTAAAAGGCAGAAATCACATTGCATTCCTAAATTGGAGGCCTAAAGTGCTTAAAAACATTTGCATGGATCAGGTAGTGTAAGTAGAGTACTGCTTCATACTGACAGACCAAACTCACTGTGTAACGCACCGCAAACAGATGGACGTGCTGGTGCACATGTTGGCGAGAGTGCAGTTGATGGCAGCTTTTCAGCCCATATGATCGGGCTGAGGTAGCTCAATGACAGAACAACAGTGATTCTCCAGCTGAATTGTGATACGCAAGCCCCTTCACCGCGGCAAGGTAACGATCACGAAGGGGAATTGACACTTACATGCCTTTTTGTTTTGTTGTTACAGCCACAGTGCAGTCAGAAAAATTAGGCATGTACACGCACCAGAAAAATTATTCTAGCAGCCTTATAAATTCAGGAATCCACCTGGGATCCTGGACCCTGTTGGTGGTGGTGGAGAAGGCAGTCAAGCGGCCTGCAGGCAGAGATGCTGTGTGGGGACTGACTTAGTCTTGGGGCAGGCAGCAGCGGCCGGCAGGCAGGCAGAGATGCTGTGTGTGGGGACTGACTTAGTCTTCGGGCAGGCAGCAGCAGCCGGCATGCAGGCAGACAGGCAGAGATGCTGTGTGTGGGGACTGACTTAGTCTTGGGGCAGGCAGTCACACGGCGTGCAGGAAGAGATGCTGTGTGCAGAGCCGGGACAAGGTCCTCCAGCACCCAAGGCTGAGACACCAAAGTGCGCCCCTCCATCCCTGCCACCCCAGCCGTCACACACTGATTGCTATTAGACTAAGAGGCACCACAGGGCCCACAACCTCCCCAACACCTTAATATCTAGTTATCTGGCTTGCAGTCACTGCTATGTATCCCTTTTTCTTATTTATTTCTGCTTCAAACACAATTAGGAATGACAGTTGAATGAATTCTGCGCCCCCTCCTACACTGCGCCCTGAGGCTGGAGCCTCTCCAGGCTATGCCTCGGCCCGGCCCTGGCTGTGTGTGAGGACTGACTTAGTCTTCGGGCAGGCAGTAGCCCTCCGGGATCCATGCCTCATTCATTTTGATAAAGTACTGAACACTTTTTTGACTTAGGTGACTTCTCTTTTCAGTGACATTGCCTACAGCTGAGCTGAAGGTCCTTTCTGACAGGACCCTTGCGGCAGGGCAAAAAAGTTGGATGGCAAATTGGGACAGCTCTGGCCATAGGTCAAGCTTGCGCACCCAGTAGTGTTGGGCGAACAGTGTTCGCCACTGTTCGGGTTCTGCAGAACATCACCCTGTTCGGGTGATGTTCGAGTTCGGCCGAACACCTGACGGTGCTCGGCCAAACCGTTCGGCCACATGGCCGAACTAAGAGCGCATGACCGAACGTTCCCCGAACGTTCGGCTAGCGCTGTGATTGGCCGAACGGGTCACGTGGTTCGGACCCGAACGCGCTCTGATTGGCCGAACGGTCACGTGGTTCGGGTAAATAAATACCCGAACCACGTCATATCTCCGCCATTTGTCTGTGGGTTTAGCTTTGGGTAGGCAGGCAGGGTAGTTCGCGCTCCAGCCACGCTAGCCAGGGTCCCCCCTGTCATTGTGTCACTGCTGGGAACAGTAGTACACCGCTTGCTCAGCCACACTATATAGCATTCTGTTTACTGCCACTCTGTGTACCTCGCTCAGCCACACTATATAGCATTCTGTTTACTGCCACTCTGTGTCTGCTGGGAATAGTAGTACACCGCTTGCTCAGCCACACTATATAGCATTCTGTTTACTGCCACTCTGTGTACCTCGCTCAGCCACACTATATAGCATTCTGTTTACTGCCACTCTGTGTCTGCTGGGAATAGTGGTACACCGCTCGCTCAGCCACACTATATAGCATTCTGTTCACTGTTCTGTGTCTGTTTGGAATAGTGGTACACCGCTCGCTCAGCCACACTATATAGCATTCTGTTTACTGTTCTGTGTCTGCTGGGAATAGTGGTACACCGCTCGCTCAGCCACACTATATAGCATTCTGTTTACTGTTCTGTGTCTGCTGGGAATAGTGGTACACCGCTCGCTCAGCCACACTATATAGCATTCTGTTTACTGTTCTGTGTCTGCTGGGAACAGTAGTACACCGCTCGCTCAGCCAGAGTATATAGCATTGTGTTTACTGCCACTCTGTGTACACCGCTCAGCCAGACTATATACCATTGTTTACTGACACTCTGTGTACACCGCTCAGCCAGACTATATACCATTGTTTACTGACACTCTGTGTACACCGCTCAGCCAGACTATATACCATTGTTTACTGCCACTCTGATTCTGCTGGGAACAGTAGTACACCGCTCGCTCAGCCAGACTATATAGCATTGTGTTTACTGCCACTCTGTGTACACCGCTCAGCCAGACTATATACCATTGTTTACTGACACTCTGTGTACACCGCTCAGCCAGACTATATACCATTGTTTACTGAAACTCTGTGTACACCGCTCAGCCAGACTATATACCATTGTTTACTGCCACTCTGATTCTGCTGGGAACAGTAGTACACCGCTCGCTCAGCCAGACTATATACCATTGTTTACTGACACTATATAGCAGACTATATAGCATTGTGTGTACACCGCTCAGCCAGACTATATACCATTGTTTACTGACACTCTGTGTACACCGCTCAGCCAGACTATATACCATTGTTTACTGCCACTCTGATTCTGCTGGGAACAGTAGTACACCGCTCGCTCAGCCAGACTATATACCATTGTTTACTGACACTCTGTGTACACCGCTCAGCCAGACTATATACCATTGTTTACTGCCACTCTGATTCTGCTGGGAACAGTAGTACACCGCTCGCTCAGCCAGACTATATACCATTGTTTACTGCCACTCTGATTCTGCTGGGAACAGTAGTACACCGCTCGCTCAGCCAGACTATATACCATTGTTTACTGACACTCTGTGTACACCGCTCAGCCAGACTATATACCATTGTTTACTGCCACTCTGATTCTGCTGGGAACAGTAGTACACCGCTCGCTCAGCCAGACTATATAGCATTGTGTTTACTGCCACTCTGTGTACACCGCTCAGCCACACTATATAGCATTGCGTACTCTGCCAGTCAGTGTGTATATTGCTGGGATCAGTAATACTCCACTCACCGTCAACCACTATATGAGCTCAACATGAGTTCCCCAGAGACCTCCGCTGTGAGCAGCACTCCCAACAACAGCAACAGCCAACGCCCCACGCAAGCTATAACATCCACCCCAGCAGCCAGTGGTCAGCAGCAGCCCTCCCCGGAGGAGAACGTTGTGTCCATCAGTCCGTCGCCAGAGCGATTAATGAGGGCTGCCATTGAGGAGATGATGGGGCCTGATGTGGAGGAGGAGGTCTGGCTCAGGCCAGCATCCCAAGTTAATGTTGAGGACGATGAGGGGTCTGTGTCTGGGGATGTTGGGGTGGCAGAGGTGGTGGGTGGGTCAGACTCAGGAGAAGAGTTGTATGATGAGGATGATGATCGGGACCATCTGTATGTGCCTCAGAGTCCGACCCCGGAAAACATGTTGTATCGTGTGTTTAGGTACTAAAATCTGCGTTCCCTCCCAGTAGTGTTGGGCGAACAGTGTTTGCCACTGTTTGGGTTCTGCAGAACATCACCCTGTTCGGGGTGACTATATAGCAGACTATATAGCATTGTGTTTAATGCCACTCTGTGTACACGGCTCAGCCACACTATATAGCATTGTGTTTACTTCCACTCTGTGTCTGCTGGGAACAGTAGTACACCGCTCACCCGCCACTGTATAGCATTGTGCTCTGTGTCACTGCTGACAATAGTGGTACACCGCTCACCCACCACTGTATAGCATTTCTGTACTGCCACTGTACTGCTGCCAGTCAGCGTGTACTTTAAGGATAAGTGAAATGAGGAAGAAATCCGGTGAAAGAGGGAGGGGCAAGGGAAGAGGTGTTTCCCCTGACGGTTCACGTACAGGCCACAGGGGAGCACCCAAGAAAACCCACTCAATACTGCCCATGTTGTCCAGGACAACAACCCTCACAGATCCAAAAGAACAGGACCAGATAATTACTTGGATGACCTCTCAAGCGTCCAGCAGTGGGTTAAGCAGCACCAGCACATCACGCACGAGGTCCGAGTCCTCAGCCAGTTAAAGTCTGGGCTTTCTTTGAAGACTGCACTGAGGATGTTACCATGGCGATTTGCAAGGTGTGCAAGACCCGCCTGAGCAGGGGGAAAAGTATTAACAACCTCTCCACCACCAGCATGAGCCGCCACATTCTATCCAAACATCCCACTCTGTGGGCAAACGCGGCAGGACAGGGTACCACCAGCAACACTGCCTCCCTTGGGTTCACCAGACTCACCACCAGACCCGCCTCAGCAGCAGCAGTAGCCCAGCCATTGCGTGGTTCACAACATTCACAAACATCAGACGATGCTGACACTGTCACTTTCCGGACTAGTGCTCTTGAGGTCTCCCAGTGTTCATCAAACACAACAACCAACAGCCCTTCGGTGTGCAGCGCTACGGTTGAGTTGTCTGTCTCTGAGATGTTTGAGCACAAGAGGAAATTGCCAGCAAATGACCCCCGGGCCGTGGCAGTAACAGCCAGCCAGCATAGCCAAGCTTCTGGCCTGCGAAATGCTGCCATATCGAGTGGTGGAGACAAACAGCTTCAAGGGCATGATGTCAGTGGCCATCCCACGTTACGTGGTTCCCAGCCGCTACCACTTTGCGCGCTCTGCAGTGCCTGAGTTGCATGAGCACGTGGTCAGCTAAATAACCCGAAGCTTGAAGAATGCCGTTGCCTGCAAGGTTCACCTCACCACTGACACCTGGACGAGTGCGTTCGGCCAGGGTCGATACATCTCCCTTACCGCGCACTGGGTGAACCTTGTGGAGCCTGGCAGCGATTCCTCACCTGCTACGGCGCGGGTGTTGCCCACGCCGCAAACAGCTGGATAACAACAGCAGCACCTACCTCTCTGACTCCTTCTCCTCCAACGCATCTCAAAGCTGTACCTCATCCGGAAATGCTAACCCAGCACCAGCAGCAGTAGGATCGTGGAAGCAGTGCAGCACAGCTGTTGGCATGCGTCAGCAAGCGTTGCTGAAGCTGATCTGCCTTGGGGATAAGCAGCACACAGGGGAGGAAATTTGGAGGGGAATAAAGGAACAGACGGATTTGTGGCTGGCACCGCTGGACCTGAAACCGGGCATGAAGCTAGACACCTGGCACGAACTGGCAATGTACGCAATAGAGGTGCTGGCTTGCCCGGCAGCCAGCGTTATGTCGGAACGCTGTTTCAGTGCTGCCGGAGGCATCATCACAGATCGGCGTATCCGCCTCTCCACAGAAAATGCAGACCGTCTGACTCAAATTAAAATGAATCAATCCTGGATTGGAAACGACTACGCAACACTCCTGGACCCCAACCAAGTAACATGACCGATGAACATCTGGGATGGTTTAGCGTTTCCGGTCCCTGTTTATTGAACCTCTCATCTGTATTACATTTATGACTGCATGGCGGCAAAAAGCATTGCTGCTATATCCGCACGCTTTTTGTCCTCATGCAAGGCCTGGGTTGTTGTGTCTCACAAAGCGTGGCCTTCTCCTCCTGCGCCTCCTCCTGTTCCATCACGTGTGCTGCTGCTGCTGCTGCTGCTGCTGGGTTACCGTTGCCGGTCCCTGTTTATGGAACCTCTTATCTTTATTACATTTATGACTACATGGCGGTACAAAGCATGCTATCCGCACGCTTTTTGTCCTCATGCAAGGCCTGGGTTGTTGTGTCTCACAAAGCGTGGCCTTCTCCTCCTGCGCCTCCTCCTGTTCCATCACGTGTGCTGCTGCTGCTGCTGCTGCTGCTGGGTTACCGTTGCCGGTCCCTGTTTATGGAACCTCTTATCTTTATTACATTTATGACTACATGGCGGTACAAAGCATGCTATCCGCACGCTTTTTGTCCTCATGCAAGGCCTGGGTTGTTGTGTCTCACAAAGCGTGGCCTTCTCCTCCTGCGCCACCCTCCTCCTGTTCCATCACGTGTGCTGCTGCTGG
Organism: Hyperolius riggenbachi; assembly: GCF_040937935.1. NCBI lineage: Eukaryota > Metazoa > Chordata > Amphibia > Anura > Hyperoliidae > Hyperolius > Hyperolius riggenbachi. Next base: position 233,261,013 of record NC_090655.1, read on the forward strand.
GTTAGCATTACCGGTCCCTTTTCCTGGAACCTCTTATATGTATTACATTTATGACTGCATGCCGACAAAAAGCATGTTACCTGTGCAAAGAAAACAGACATTTCCCGCATTTAAAAGACAGTTTTCCCTTTGAAACTTTAAAATCGATTTTCTCAAAAACTATAAGCTCTTTTTGCTAAATTTTTTTTCCTCTTGTACCCACTCCCAAGGTGCACATACCCTGTAAATTTGGGGTATGTAGCATGTAAGGAGGCTTTACAAACCACAAAAGTTCGGGTCCCCATTGACTTCCATTATGTTCGGAGTTCGGGTCGAACACCCGAACATCGCGGCCATGTTCGGCCTGTTCGGCCCGAACCCGAACATCTAGATGTTCGCAGCACCCAGTAGTCCAAGGGTTCATCACTGCTCAGAGTGTCTATATAAGGCCAGGTAGTCGGCTACCTGCCGATCGAGGCGTTGGCACTGGAGGGTGAATCCGGAAGGGTTAAGGCGAGGAGGAGTAAAGAATTTCTGCATGTCCGACATCACCATGAGATCGCTAGAGCATCCTGTCCTTGCCTGCGTGGACATGGGAGGAGGAGGAGGAAGATTACTGGCAGTGGCACCTTTATTTCGTTGTGCTGTGACATCACCCTTAGGCTCCGTTCACATCTAAAACAGCAAAATTGCGGGAGTGATTTTCCCGCGATTTAACGCAGAAAAATCACTGGACACTATGGCGGTTCTGGAGCGATTGCAATTAGCGATGTTATGCATGCTAATCGCGAACGTTAATCGCGAACCGCCGGCAAACCGCTGCATGTAACACGTTTGCGGTTAACGCTAACCGCAAACACGGCAGTGAAAACACTACCATTTGTTACATGTTGTAGCATTTTTTTGAAACCCGCTAGTGGTTTGCCTTGAGCGGGAATCACGCGATGCCCGCTCAAGTGAGAACGGGCCCTAAACGCACTGTAAAGCATACTTGGCAGCTTGATGTGCAAGTGCTGCATCCTTTCTGCCTTCTAGTAATTTGGTAAAACCTCTACCACTTTGTGCTTATAATGAGGGTCTAGTAGCGTTGCCACCCAGTACAGGTCATTCCCCTTGAAATTTTTTTTTATATACAGGGGTCCCTCAACAGGCTGGACAGCATGAAAGACGCCATCTGCATAAAGTCAGATGCTGACGTACTATCCATCTCCTCTTGCTCTTCCTCAGTGATGTCAGGCAAGTTCTCCTCCTCCCCCCAGCCATGAACAATACCACGGGAAAGGTGAGCAGCACAAGCCCCCTGCGATGCCTGCTGTGGTTGTTCTTCCGCCTCCTCCTCAAATCCACCTTCCTCCTCTGACTACTCTCTTCCCCAGATGACTCATTCTTAACCCTCCTCTGTGATGCCGCAGGTTTTGATGATGTCGCAGGTGATGTTTCCAACAATTCTTCCTCCTCTTCCTGTTCACGCTCCTCTACAGCTTGATCCACCACTCTACGCATGGCACGCTCCAGGAAGAAAGCATATGGGTTAAAGTCACTGATGGCGCCTTCACTGCGACTCACCAGGTTTGTCATCTCCTCAAACGGCCGCATGAGCCTGCAGGCATTTAGCATGAGTGTCCAGTACTTCGGCCAGAACATCCCCATCTCTCCAGAGCATGTCCTTTTACTGTAGTTGTAGAGGTACTGGTTGACGGCTTTCTCCTGTTGTAGCAGGCGGTTAAACATAAGGAGCATTGAATTCCAGCGAGTCGGGCTATCGCAAATCAAGCACCTCACCAGCAAGTTGTTTCTCCGCTGAATATCGGCCAAGTGTGCCATGGCCGTGTAAGACTGCCTGAAATGCCCACATACCTTCCTGGACTGCTTCAGGACGTACTGTAAGCCTGGGTACTTACACACAAATCTCTGAATTATTAGATTCAGCACATGTGCCATGCTGGGTACATGTGTCGACTTTCCCAAATTCAAAGCCGAAATGACATTGCTGCCGTTGTCACACACCACGTTGCCGATATCCAGTTGGTGCGGGGTCAGCCACTAAAGTTGTCTCGAAACTCCGATTTTAGGTTCGCAAACCTCGAACGCGAACATGCAAAAAAAGTTTGCGAACCGGCGAACTTCGCGAACCGCCATAGACTTCAATGGGCAGGCGATCTTTCAAAACTACAAACACTAATTCTGGCCGCAAAGTGATGGAAAATATGTTTCAAGGGGTTTAATACCTGGAGGGGGGCATGGCTGAGTGGGATACACGCCAAAAGTTCAGGGGATAAATTCGGATATAACGCACAGCAGGGTTTAAAAGGAAACAGAGAGGAAGGACACTTAAAAAAAAGAAAAAAAATTCATACATACCTGGGGCTTCCTCCAGCCCCATAAGCCTGGATCGCTCCCACGCCGCAATCCTCCGCTTCCTCTTTCGCCGGTACCGGGAGGGACCTGTCACTTCCGGCGGACGCGACCAATTGTCCGCATGCAAAGGGGCTCCCTCCATACCCTTACGCATGCGGCTGTGCAGTAAGGCGCCACACACGTAAGGATAAGGAGAGAGCACCCGTGATGCGGACAATTGGCCGCATGCTTCCGCCGACTGGCTGAAAGTACGGGACCCGGTACCAGTGAATACAGGCAGCGGAGGACGGCGGCGTGAGAGCGATCCAGGCTTATGGGGCTGGAGGAAGCCCTAGGTATATATAAAAATTTTTAGCTTCTTCAGCTCTGGTTCTCTTTAAGGGCAGAAATCACATTGCATTGCTAAATAGGAGGCCTAAAGTGCTTTAAAACATCATGCATGTGTATACATCAATCAGGTAGTGTAATTAGTGTACTGCTTCACACTGACAGACTAAACTCACTGTGTAACGCACCGCAAACAGTTGTTTGTGTAGTGATGGCCATGCTGGACTGGTGCGCACCATGGCGAGAGTGCAGGCGATGGCGGTTTTCAAGCCCATATGGTCGGGCTGAGGTAGCTGAATGACAGAACAACAGTGACTGAGTATCCAGCTGATCAAATTTGGTCTGTCCACAATGAAGCAATGACTTTATTATCTTCTTGGGTCAGGTGTGCCCCCCAACCCCAACACACTCATTTAGCTGGTCATTGCTTCATTGTGATACGCAAGCCCCTTCACCGCAGCAAGGTAACGATCACGAATGAAAATTGACACATGTACATGCCTTTTGTTTCGTTGTTGCAGCTGCAGTGCAGCCATAAAAATTAGGCGGGCATGTACACACACCAGAAAAATTATTATAGCGGCTGCTGCTAGCAGCGGCCTTAAAAATTCAGGAATCCACCTGGAGTCCTGGACCCTGTTGGTGGTGGCGGAGAAGGCAGTCAAGCCGCCTGCAGGCAGAGATGCTCTGTGGGGACCGACTTAATCTTGGGGCAGGCAGTCACACGGCGTGCAGGCAGAGATGCTGTGTGTGGGGACTGTCTTCGGGCAGGCCTGACCGTGCTTTACAGACCAGGCATCCATGATTAGATGGACCCTTGACCTAACGCTGTGTTGCCTTTCAACAGCATGGTACAGTTTGGGTATCGCCTTTTTTTGAGAAATAATTGCATGATGGTACCTTACACTGCGGTGTGTGGCTTTGCTTTTGTGTGCTGCTTTTCCTCAGGGGGTCATCCCATTGCAGTTTTGCTTTGTAATCATGGTAATCAGGTAGTTGTCCCTACGCGGGTCTTGGTTTTTCCTACGGCTCAATTTTCAGTGGCAGAGAGTACAGATGGCATTGCTCTCATATGAGGCAGACACACAAAAAAATTTCCACACCACTGAGTCCTGGGATGATGGCACTTTGGCGATGGCTGCCAATGGAGTATTAAGTGGGGTGCCAGAATCAGAGCAGCAGGAGGAAGATATGTCTCGCTTCTGTGCGGAAGCTGAGGAAGATGAGGTGTTCTGTGTTAAATAGTCAACTACGTCCTGGCAATATTGGGGGTTGATGGCACTTGCCTTCTTCTGAACACTGTACTTTGGTCGAGGGCCGCACAAAATCCCGACAGCATGACCTCAAACTGACCTGCCGGGTGGCCTGCCTCTGGCTCTGCCCCTTGTTTTGTCCATATTGGGGGGGGATGAAGTGAAAGGTATGCACTGACTTGACTAATACGATGTGCGGTTACACAGGTGCAGTGAAAAGGTTGCTGTGACTGCTAGTACAACAATGTGCAGTTACACAGATGTAGTGAAAGGTATGCACGGACTGGTATTACAAATGTGCAGCTGTCACACACACAGGTACAGTGAACAGGTATGCAGTGACTGGTATATAAAACTGCATGCTGTTACACAGGTGCAGTGAAAGGTATGCACGGACTGGTATTACAAATGTGCAGCTGTCACACACACAGGTACAGTGAACAGGTATGCAGTGACTGGTATATAAAACTGCGTGCTGTTACACAGGCACACTGAAGGGTATGCACGGACTGGTATTACAAATGTGCAGCTGGCACACACACAAATACAGTGAACAGGTATGCAGTGACTGGTATATAAAACTGCATGCTGTTACACAGGTGCAGTGAAAGGTATGCACGGACTGGTATTACAAATGTGCAGCTGTCACACACACAGGTACAGTGAACAGGTATGCAGTGACTGGTATATAAAACTGCATGCTGTTACACAGGTGCACTGAAAGGTATGCACGGACTGGTATTACAAATCTGCAGCTGTCACACACACACACAGGTACAGTGAACAGGTATGCAGTGACTGGTATATAAAACTGCATGCTGTTACACAGGTGCACTGAAAGGTATGCACGGACTGGTATTACAAATCTGCAGCTGTCACACACACACACAGGTACAGTGAACAGGTATGCAGTGACTGGTATATAAAACTGTGTGCTGTTACTCAGGGGCAGTGAAAGGTATGCACGGCACGGACTGGTATTACAAATGTGCAGCTGTCGCACACACAGGTGCAGTGAAAAGGTAAGCACTGGCACAGTATAGCAATTACCAAGAACCAGCTGCAACAGACAGGGCTGTAGACGCAAGTGTCAGTGGGTAGGGATGATCAAAAACAGCAAATTCCGCTCCACCGGAATTGCGGAATTCCGCCAGCACTAAATTCCGTCGCCATTACATTTCTGTGGAACTTTGCGAATGAAACCTCGTTTTTGCTAAATGGTAGCCCATGGAACCTAGTGGCTGTTCCACCGGTCTTTTTTTTTTTTTCAGCAGGTGGTGTTGCTTACGCTATGGGACCTAGCGGTGGTCCAGCGGCGGTCATTTTGGCACCGCAGGAGGTGTTGCTTAAGCCATGGGACCTTGCGGTGGTCCAGTGGCGGTCATTTTGGCAACGCAGGAGGTGTCGCTTAAGACATGGGACCTTGCGGTGGTCTCATGCAGTGGTTTTGGCGCCACAGGAGGTGGGTCGCGTAAGCTTTGGGACCTGGCGGTGGTTCCATGGCGGTGGTTTTGGCGCTGCAGGAGGTGTCGCGTAAGCTTTGGGACCTGGTGGTGGTCCCATGGCGGTGGTTTTGGTGCTGCAGGAGGTGTAGCGTAGGCTATGGAACCTATACAAAATGGTTGGGATAGGTGAGACAGCTAGGGAGCTGGTTGCTAACATAGGAGTGATTGGTTTTTGTTAAGACTGTAATTGGTGCTGAAATAATTCCAATTTTCATGCAGAAATTCGTTTGGGTGGTTTTTGTAAGCCTCTGATTGGTGCAGAAATTCCTATTTTCATGAAGAAATCCTGTTGTTTTCACTTTAAGCTTCTTCTAGGGGCTTCCTTGTGATTGGCATACAAAAATCCGCATACGCATCGTTCCGCGGAATTTCCACTATAGCGCTATGGCAATTCCGTTCCGATGCGATGGAACGGAACCACCAAATTCCGTCCGGAATCGTGGAAAAATTAATTCCGCAGTACGCGGTGACCATCCCTATAAGTGGGCCACACACACAAAAAAAAAAACTCATCACAATAACATTAGCTCTCAAAAGAGCTCCTTTAGGTTGCTTCTTAGCAATAAGTATCAGCAAGGAGCAAGCTAACAAGCCTAACGAGAGCCTAACTATCGCTTTCCCTATCTCTCCAACGCCTCTCCCTTCTCTCCCTAATATAGCAGCACGGTGAATGAGAGCTTGGCCGACCCTGCTGCCTTATATAGGGGGGGGGGGGGGGGGCTCCAGTAGGGAGTGCAGCCTGATTGTCTGCCATGTGTCTGCTGGCTGTGATGTAGAGGGTAAAAGTTTAGCCCAATGATGTAGTATAGGGGCGGGTAGAACTCACCATAAAGTTTGCGTTTCGACGCGAACCAGCGATGTTCGCGCAAATAAGTTCACGGCCGAACCGTTCGGGACAACTCTATCAGCCACTGATCCACCTGATTGTTCAGAGCAGCCAGGAGAGCTGCTCCAGTGTGACTCTCGGCTTTCAGGCAAGACATGACCAAGATGGCGTGACACCGTCGTACCTGGCATGCAGCATAGGCCCTGGGGAGCTGGGGGTGTATAGATGGGGAGGAGATCGCAGCACCAGTAGAGTGGCACTGCCACTCAGCCAAGGAGGAGGAGGACAACAGCGAAGAGGATGTAGCAAGAGGAAAAGGAGAGGCAACAGGCAGTTTGGGTATCGCCTTTTTAGAAAAATAATTGCGGCCTGGTATCTTCCACTGCGGTGTCCCAATCGCTCCAAATTTTCAGAAGGCCTTAGAGTCCACCAGCTGATATGGTAACAGCTGGGGAGCTAACCGTTTCGTCAAGCCAGCTGTCAGACCCCGAGCAAGGGGGTGACTGGCAGACATTGGCTTCTTCTGCTCAAAGATTTCCTTAACGGACACCAGGCTGCTGTGGGCAGAGGAGCAGGAACCGCTCAAGGTGAGAGGGGGAGTGGAGGAGGGTGGCTGTGAAGGTGCAAGGGATAAAGCAACATCCAAGGGAGCAAAGAAATGGTCTGGCACTATAGTTTAATGTGCAGCAGGCTGACATATAACAAGCAAGTTGCACTGTGATATTGCAAGAGAAAGACAAACTTGATTTGCATCAAAAACCGCGTGTCATCACAAAGTGTCCAAAAGCTGTACCTGGGTGTAGTGGGAGGCAGCGGATGTGGGTGCCAATGGGTGCACGGCCTAACGACCGTTTCGCATGGCTCTCGCCAAGCTTCTTCTGAAGTGTGTGTGCAACGAAGTGAGAACAGCAGCAGAATTTGGGCCTTCAGTAAAAACTGGCCCCTTTTGCTCGAGGATCCAATATTGAAAAATACACTACCTTCCCAACCCTTAATTGCTTTCAAAAGAGCACCTACTATCGGTGACATGTTGGTTCACAGTGATTTTCGGGAACATCCACAGCGTACTTGGCTGAGTGATTTTGTTTCTACTGGAAATCATTAATGTGGCTTTTGTAAAACCTGCCACCTTGTGAAAACTGGCAGACCTTTTAAGCCCGGCCCAGTTCAGTGCACTGTACCTTTTTTTCGCCATATGCAGAACCAAATTTGTGGTTTATGCATTGTGGTGTCCATGCCAGCAGTTCTATATTGGCAAAACCACTAGAATGGTCAAAGAGCACATCTTAGAGCATGTGCGCCTACTTCCCAAAAATAAAGGTTGTCCCAGGATTGTCGAACATATGTCTGCTGTTCACCAGAACAATCCTGACCTTCTTTCTTTTGCATGTATTGATGTCTGCAATACCCCTCGTAGGGGTGGAGACAGGAGAAAATTATTACTCAGACAAGAAGCGCATTGGATCTTACGCACAAATGCTATGGGCGCTTTGGGTCTAAACGACTATGTTGACCTTGCTTGCTTTCTAGATCCTTGACCTTCCTGGTGCTCTGGTTGTTGCCCCTAGGCCGCCTCTTGTTGCCCGTTGATCCCATCATGGCCCCCCGTTTGTTTCCCTTTTAGTTGGGGTGTTATATGCTATACTTTGCTTATCACCCCTACGTATATATTTTAATAAATAATAAAGTTGTATTTTTGTATTTTTGCATCAACAATACTAATTTTTAATACCATGCTGGGATCTATATGGGTCCCCTGCAGCGTGGTGCTCGTCTTTTTGATGGACATTAGTATTATCCTTTCTCCCCTTTTCTCTCTTTCACTGGTAAATGTGTACCACTTTTGTTTTTTCACTTTCCTTTCTCTTTACCGTGACCTTCACTTTCCTTCCACTCCCATCCTCACTTCTACTTCTCCATTCCTTTCCTAACACCAGCTGGTACACTATATCACCCTCCACATCACTTCCCACCCACCTTAGTTTATACCCATCCGCCTATTGCCCAGTTGAGGCGGGAGTCCTATCAGCTAATATAGCTCAAATGTGAGAATAACTCTATTTCTATGCAGGCACGCTTGCATATTGTTTATATGTCGCTGTTGCCCTGCACGAGTGTCGTTCCCTTTCCTTTCTTTAGGTGGCGCATCAATTTGTTCATCAGAGTTTTAATTTGCACTGAGGTTTTTGATGTTGCCAAGGCAACCCTCACTCCATAATACGTGGTGGAACGCAGCGCCCAGACATATAGTAGGACCTACCCATGCACGGCCATTGGTCACAGTGCGGCGACTTCATCAAGGATGCACGCACGTGACCATCTATTAATGGCCGTGCGCTCCACCCGCCTTCTCAGGTTCCATATCCGGATGTAGTTCTTTCCCCCAGGTGGGTGGGCCTTTACAGTGGACCGGAAGCGCCCACATGGACGCACTTCAAATTCCGCTGCTGTTCTCACTTCGTTGCACACACCTCAGAAGAAGCTTAGCGACAGCCATGCGAAACGGTCGTTAGGCCGTGCACCCGTTGGCACCCACATCCGCTGCCTCCCACTACACCCAGGTACAGTTTTTGGACACTTTGTGATGACACGCTGTTTTTGATGCAAATTAAGTTTGTCTTTCACGTGCAATGTCACAGCACAACTTGCTTGTTATATGTCAGCCTGCTGCACATTAAACTATAGTGCCAGACCATTTCTTTGCTCCCTTGGATGTTACTGCATAGACTTTGCTTTGGTGTCTTGAGCACATAGTTACGACTGGGTGTACGACAATTGCCCGCAGTATACAGTGCTGCCTGAGTGGCTGCCAATCCTCCCTTTACTATTGCAAGGGATAAAGCGGCTAAAGATGCTGCACCTGAAGGAGGAAGAGGATGCGGTGTGTGGCTTTGCGTTTCTGTGCTGCTTTTCCTCAGGTGGTCATCACATTGCTGTTTGTGCTTCTTCATCATGTGCCTTTGTAAGGCAGTTCCACAACTCAATTTTTGGTGGCAGATTGTACAGACGGCATTGCTCTCACCCGAGCAGGGCCGGATTTACGCCTCAGGAGCCTATAGGCGCAGAAGTTCTGGTGCCCTAAACTCCTCAACAAGGCCACACCCTACCCCAAGTCACATTCCCTTTTTCTGGGGTTATTAAAGGGAACCTGAAATGAGAATTATATGGAGGTTGCCATATTTATTTCCTTTAAAGTGGACATGCACTTTTGCACAGGACAGAAGGAAAACAGAAAAATGCACCCTGTATGTATTTAGAGAATTTAGCCTGTCTAATTAACCCCTCATCTGTGTTTAATCACAAGTTGTAATTTGATCTCTCCTCTGAGTCACCTGACAGCCACAGCAGATAAGGCAGTTAAGCTTATTTGAAAGCACAGGATGTTAACAATATGTCTGCTTCCATGAAAGCAGGAAGAAGACACACTGCAGATTTATTGCAGGATTTCTAACAAAGCTGTAACAAAGAAATGTTTTTCTTTAAATGTTATTATGCTGTTTTGTATCTTTTAGAAGAGAGAGGAAGTTCTAAGCTCAGGTCCACTTTAAAGCAATACACATTGCCTGGCTGTCCTGCTGATCCTCTGCCTCTAATACGTTTATCTATAGACCCTGAATAAGCATAAGCATATCCAGAGATGGATTAAGATGTATTGGGGGCCATCGGCAAGGTAGTAGATTTGACCCCTTGTGGTCCTTTTGGTAAGCTGAAGTGGAGGGTGGACAGAGAAGATGGCAGGTGGGCCCCTTGCCGCCCACTGGGCCCCAAGCGGGCCCCAAGCACCCGCCTAGGTTGCCTGGTGGATGATCCTGCTCTGAGCAGATCAGATGTTTCTGACTGGATTAGCTGAATGCTTATTTCAGGTGTGCAATTCAGGCACTACTGAAGGTAAAGAGATCAGCAGGACTGTCAGGCAACTGGTATTGGCATCCTCCATACACTTCTCTCTGCAGGGAAGAACAAAGAGAAATCGAGAGCCCGATATGGTGTAGTATTGTTAAGTTGGTTGTGGTTAAAAGCAAAATATTTAGATATACTCACAAACATGGGTTACCCATAGGCAACCACTTCAAGTGCAGGTGGGGAGTATTAGAACCTGACCCCACTCAGGTTTTTAAGATGTCGCTCTCTGTAGATAGGAAATGGGGTAGCACCCCTCCACCGAGGGTGGACTCAAGATTTCAGCAAGGCTTGGTGTACAGAGGCGCCAGAGTAGAATAAAAACGTTTAAAAACCGTCTAAAAGAGGGGGATGTTCAGGTGGACTTACCTCCCTCAAAAATATAAAACTCAATTGAGTCACAATATATCAATACAAAAATATTTTATTGAACTCCACTTAGTGCAACGCGTTTCGCAGGTGTGGTCCTGCTTCATCAGGCAAACAGGAGTATAACTCAATGGGTCTAGATGCAGAAGTGAGCGCCTCTGTCTAGAGGCGCTCACTTCTGCATCTAGACCCATTGAGTTATACTCCTGTTTGCCTGATGAAGCAGGACCACACCTGCGAAACGCGTTGCACTAAGTGGAGTTCAATAAAATATTTTTGTATTGATATATTGTGACTCAATTGAGTTTTATATTTTTGAGGGAGGTAAGTCCACCTGAACATCCCCCTCTTTTAGACGGTTTTTAAACGTTTTTATTCTACTCTGGCGCCTCTGTACACCAAGCCTTGCTGAGTTCTCTCTGCAGGTTCCCTTTAAAGGAGAACTGTAGTGAGAGGTATATGGAGGCTGCCATATTTATTTCCTTTTAAGCAATACCAGTTGCCTGGCTATTCAGCTAATCCTCTGCCTCTAATACTTTCAGCCATAGGCCCTGAACAAGCATGCAGCAGATCAGGTGTTTCTGACAAATTTAGACAGATATGACAAGATTAGCTGCATGCTGGTTTCTGGTGTGATTCAGACACTTCTTTAGGCAAATAGACCATCAGGGCTGCCAGGCAACTAGTATTGCTTAAAAGGAAATAAATATGGCAGCCTCCATATTCCTCTCACTACAGTTCTCCTTTAAACCACACACTTTTGAAACCCTTTGCACCTAACCTAAGTACATGTATTCTAACGTTTTACCTCCTCCAGCAGCTGATGTAAGGGCTGGTTCACACTATGAGTGATTTGAATTTTGCTTTAAATCGCTAGCGCAGTCACAGCCATACTTTCCTTTCTGAATCCTTTAAAGAGACTCTGTAACAAAATGTTCAGCCTTATTTCTTCTATCATATAAGTTCCTATACTTGTTCTAATGTGCTCTGTCTAACTGTAGCCTTTCCTAGTTGCACAGTGGCTGTATTATCTCTGTTATATGATCTAATCTTCTTTCCTCTGACGGCTTTGTCAGGCTCAGGCACTCCGGCTGGAATGTGCAGCTCTGCTTGTGATTGGATAGAAGCTATACACACCCTCTCCAGGCCCCCTGCAGGCTCTGTGTGAGTCACAGACAGAGCTTCTCAGAACTTATCACATGCCATGTCTTTTGTTTGTAAACACTGCATAAAAATGGCAATTACAAGCCAGGATTTCAGCAGGGAATGGCAGAAACAGCACAGAGGGGCCCAGGAGAACATAATGAATAGAATGGTATGCTTTTTATCATAAGCATTTTAGAGTACAGATTATCTTTAAAGAGAACCAGAATTAAAGCTCAGGTTCAGAAGCACATACTTAAGGAGAAGCTTCCCATATTGTCCTCTGCCAGGGTCCCTCTGGCTGGCAGCATGTCGATAATCTGATCAGGGCCATGCTCCTCATCTGGCACAAGCATAGCCATACTTCACCTGTGAAAGTACAGCCTGCGCAGTAAGCCAGGGCCGCTTGTGGACGAGTGACTCTGGCTTACTGTGCAGGCACAGCTGTACTTAGATAGGTGAAGTATGGCTGAGCTTGTGTCAGATGAGGAGTGTGGCCCCGATCATATTATCGACATGCCCTTGTTGGTAATCTTTGGAGCGTCCGTAAGCGGCAATGGAGGAAAAAAGGACAGTGAGTGAAACTTTAGTAGGATCCAGAGGCCCTCCTCTCCTTACACAAGTATGTAATTTTGTTCCCAGGTGCACTTTAACAAATATTTTGCTTTTTTTCTGGAAACATATTACTACCTCCACTCCCCTCCTAAGGCCTGGACCACCTGACAGGTCTGCCACAGCCTTTTGGATGGATCCCAACCCCTCCTGATCCCCTTATCTTGTCACACTATGTACATATGTGGATATCTGAATCCCTCTCTTTCTCAATATCAGCTACACACTGTTCTGCAGCTTCTACTTGTCAGTACTGCAGAGTCCAGTAATACTAAGCAGACAGAAAGGGCTGCATGGGGGAGAAGAATCTTGTAGTTACAGCAGTCACTGAACCAGACATCATTCATGATGCTCGCTGGACAGTGCAAAGGAATCCTGTGCAGACACAAATCAGGGGCCGGGATCTCAGCTGAAATGTTCAAAGGTCACAAGCAGCCTCGTTCAAACAAACATGCAACATCCAGAAGCTGAGCAGCCTGACCCTCGTTCCCTACACAGAGTTCTCTGCAGACAAAGCCTGTGCACTGCTAGTAAAGCCCAGTCTCTCACCTGGCATTTCTGTGCTGCTTACGATCCCCTCAGGGCTCAGCAGCAGGACTTGCATAGTGTCTACTTACTGGGGCTTTCTACAATCAGCCCCAGCGGCATTACAAAGCCACGTGTACCACAGGGACAGCGCGGGGGCCGGAGTTAAGCAGCCACAACTAATTTGTTTTGATGAGGGGAGCAGGAAACATTAAAAGCTGATATGGAGAGAAGCGTGAAAGGAGGGCCAGGGAGGCAGATCTCAGCCACTGCTCTGTGATCTGCTCTGCCATAAGTGAAAGTAGGAAAGGTCTGGGATTGAAATAAAAGGTCAGAGCAGTAGCATTATTTGTCCCCTTACCCTACTTCAGTGGAACTGGGGGGACTTGATGGGGATGCTGCAGCACCGCTCCAAATCTTCTCTGCATTTACTAACGGAAAGATGGAATTACCGGCCGATGACGTCACCCAACCCGACATTCCCCACCTGTCACATGCTTGCCGCCTGTAGGCACGTGACTAGAGTGCCTAGTGGTAAATCCGGCCCTGATCTGAGGCAGACACACAAAACAAATTCCACACCGCTGAGCCCTGAAATGATGGCACCTTGGAGGTGGTGGTGGCAGCAGCTGACCTTGAAGGGCATGTTGGCTGGCTGTCCATAGGTGGCGACACATGCCGCCGGACACTGCCACCAGCTTTTTCTAATGACGAGTTCCCCCTGCTTCTTTCAGCAACTCGTCTCCTCCTACTCCTCTCTGACTCCCCCTCTGAACTGTCCCCCGGTTCATCTTGTCTATTGAGAACCCACGTGATATCCTTGGCAGTATCATCATCATCATAATCATCCTCCACAGCTTCACTTGTATCAGATACCTCCAAAACTGCACCAACAACAGGTACTTCATCATCCTCACACCTTACGTCCATAATGACACCTAACTCAGACACATGAGGTGGTGGTGTAACATGCTTAGCGCCTTCATCTTGTAAAAATAATGGCTGTGAATTAGTTAATTCCCCACCAAATAACTCCTTCGAACTGTCAAATGGAGCGGATGTGGTGCTAGTAGTAGTAGTGGTGACTGCCCGCTGAGAATTAAGTGGGGTGCCAGAATCAGAGCAGGAGGAAGAAGATATGTCACCGTTCTGAGCGGAAGCTGAGGAAGATGAGGTGCCTGGCTCTTCTAGTGATCACATATGCTATTGCTCCGTTGTTATTGCCTGATGAAGCGGGATCAAACCTGCGAAACGCGTTGCATATTTGGAGTTCATAAATAAAATATATTGACTGTCTTTACTAAAGTCGTTGTGTGTCTACTTGGAGGAGGTAAGTCCACCAATACCTCATCTATTTACCAAGAATTTTGTTTTTAAGCTCAATTAGCTTCCTTTTATCCTTTTGGTGCCTGTGTTCTCCTGGATAATGAGGTGTTCTGTGTTAAATAGTCTACTACGTTCTGACAATCTTGGGAGTTGATGGCACGTGCCTTCTGAACACTGTACTTTGGTCGAGGGCCACACAAAATCACGTCAGCACGACTTTGAACAGACCTGCCAGCCTTGCCGGGTGGCCTGCCTCTGGCTCTGCCTGTTGTTTTGTCCATATTGGGGGGGGGGGATGAAGTGAAAGGTATGCACTGACTTTACTAATACAATGTGCAGTCACAGAGATGCAGTGAAAGGTATGCACTGACTGCTGGTATAATACAATGTGCAGTCACACAGATGCAGTGAAAGGTACTGACTGCTGGTATAATACAATGTGCAGGCACACAGATGCAGTGAAAGGTATACACTGACTGCTGCTATAATACAATGGGCAGTCACACAGATGCAGTAAAAGGTATGCAGTGACTGGTGGTATTATACAATGTGCAGTCACACAGTTTCAGTGAAAAGGTATGCAGTGACTGGTGGTGGTATAATACAATGTGCAGTTACACAGGTGCAGTGAAAGGTATGCAGTGCCTGGTGGTGGTATAATACAATGTGTAGTCACACAGGTGCAGTGAAAAGGTATGCACTGAATTTGCTGGGCCTGGCACAGTATAGCAATTAGCAAGGGCCAGCTGCGACAGACAGGGCTGTATATGCAGTGTCAGTGGGCCACACACACAAAAAAAAAACACATCACAAGTATTATAGCTCTCAAAAGAGCTTTTTTGGTGGTGCTTTTCAGCAACAAATATCAGCAAGAAGCAAGCTAACAAGACCTAACTAAACTTTCCCTATCACTCCAGCAATGTCTCTCCCTTATCTCTCACTACAGGTAGCAGACAGAGTGAGAACATGGCTGACGCTACTGCCTTTTATAAGGGGGGAGGGGGGGGGCTCCAGGAGGGAGTGCAGCCTGATTGGCTGCCATGTGTCTGCTGACTGTGATGTAGAGGGTCAAAGTTTAGCCCAATGATGTAGTATAGGGGGAGGGTCGAACTCACTAAGTGTTCGCGGTTCGACACGAACGTGAATCCGCGTTGTTCGTGCGAATAAGTTTGCATGCGGACCGTTCGGGCCATCTCTACCCCCGATAAAAATAATTATAATGCAGCAATGTTTCCCCATAAAACAATCATAATGCGGCAATGTTTCACTAGAAGATAATCATAATGTGGGCAACGTTTCACTAGAAAATAATCTGCACCTAAATTAAAGCATTTACTCACCTGCAGAAGACTTCTCTCAGCTCATCGCAGCTTCCCCCGATGATCTACCTGCAGCCAACCACTGTGAATGTCCCACACTAACACAGGCAGAGCAGGGCTAGGGGAAGATGGCGCCCGAAGCCCTGTACTGGAGATACTAATAGTCTCCAGTGCAGGTCTTCGGACGCCATCTTCCCGTAGCCCTGCTCTGCCTGCTGAGGTGAGCTGAAGGCTGCAGGGAGTGAACTCCTTTTCTGCTGATGTGACTCCGCTGTTGCCAGGGCAATGTGTCTATTCAGCAAAGGGAGGGAGCAGGGCCGGATTTACCATAAGGCACTCTAGGCACGTGCCTACAAGCGCCATTTTTGGGCGGCTCCCTGAATGTCATCTACACGCTAAACAAGTGGGGAGCGTGATGTCATTAAAAGCCCTGCTCGGCCCGCCCACTCTTGCTGTGATCGCGTCTCTCAGCAGCCGCACACAAATAGCTGCAGCCAGCCTGTGTCTCACTCTTATCAGCGGCTCCCTGCCACACTCTCTCACAACTATTGTGATTATTTTGAAAACGCTACAGCCAGCCGCCCCACTCTGCACTGCAGGCATCCGCCGCCTGGTCTGTGAACAATAGAGATGCATAGTTCGGATCTTTTTAATGATCCGGATGATTCGAATCAGATCATTGAAAAGATCTGGATCTTTGATCCGAATCTCGGATCATTTGACAAGGGAAGCATTCGGGGGTGAAATGACTAGCAGGACAGGAGAAGGGGAGGGGGGTGGACACACAGAGAAGGGGAGTAGGTGGACAGAGGGCAGGGAGTGGACAGAGAAGGGAGGAGGGACGAGCAGAGAGCAGAAATGTTTGTTTGCACACAATACCCACATGCTGCAATCATTATGCTTTACATATATTTCACCTATATGTTCATCTGTATACTCCCAACTCCCATTCCCCAAAGCATTCCCAGAAGTGAAGTGCAGCTGTTTAGAGCAGTGCATGAGGATCATATTGCACAGCAATTACAGTGCCTGCCCTGTCCTAGCCCAGCATGCTGCCTGTAACGTTACTGAGCTGAGCCAAAAGTTTCCAATGTGTTCACTGTGCACAACTACGGAACAGCCTATAATGAGCAGCACATTTCACCCAGTATGTGTGCTCTACACATATCTGGCAGTGGCACCGATGTCCCCTCTCTCTCATCTATCTGTGGCTGTGCAAGGCTGCCTCCCCTTCAACAGAGCGATCCATCTCTGCTCTGCTTCCAGGACCCCGCTGCCCGCTGAGAGGGGGCCTGTTGCTCCTGGCCCCGCCCCCTTTACGATCCGAATCACTCATTTTGAAGATTCAGATGATTCGACTCACAAAATAGATTCGGATCAAATATCCGAATCGTTCATGATCCGGACAACACTAGTGAACAAAGCGGAAGTGAAGGATTCCACGCTCTCTCCATACAGCTGGCTCTGGCTGGGCACTGCAAATCACCGCGCTCCTATCTAAGTGAAGAGTAGGAGCAGTGAAGTAGATAATTGGCAGGATACTTGCCGTCTCTGTAAAGAAAGGCACTCCTGTCAGGCTGCAAGACTAGAAAAATGAGTGGCGATCAGGTCACTCACTTCCTCCTGGCTCTGGCTGTACATGCATATCATCTGAAACACGGCAGCCAGCTGCTCTCTGCACTCCGAGATCAGGGATGTCTTGGCTGCAGGGAGACACACAGGCAGGAGCCCTGAATAGAGCTAGCCATTTGAGGAGGTCAGTCACAGAGATAACCTGGCACACAAGCTGTGACCTAAGGTCAGACTCAGTTTCCACCACAAATCAAGTTGTACTCCATCTTTTTTCTTCCTACCCTCTCATGTTCCCTCTCAGACCATGCTGTCAGCTATGTTTCAAATTTGTGTTCTGCTCCGAGATATTTCGAAACAGGGTTCGCCGTTCTGATGCAAAATGCTCATCCCTAGATCTCATGGATGTGTAGAACATGCTGAGGTTTGTGGTTTCACAGGTTTTGGAGCTATTAACCTCCCTGGCAGTGCATTTTTGTCAGGAATTAGGAGTCAAAGGCGGTACATTTTTTTTCATGAATTTTACGCCTCCGATTTTTAAGTCTTAACTCACCAAAATACATCAGAATAAAAGTGTGGTAGACATTCTGCATATAAATAAAAGTCAGGAACACAAAATTGTTGAAGTAAATAAATGTATCAATAATCTGCAGGGCCGGCCCTAGACTTTTTGCCGCCTGAGGCAAAAAAAAATTTTCCGCCGCTCTGGGGGGCCGCCGAGCTGGAGGGGTAGCTGGCAGGACGGGTGTATTGGGCCTAGCGGCGGGGAGGGGGTCGTACCCCCCCTCCCTCACCTGGGTCCCCCGAACTGCGCTCCCCTCCAGCCTTACATAGAAGAAGCAGCCGCTATTTGTAAGACGCACGGGCGGGGAGGACTCACCTCTTCCCAGCGTGCGCTCCACTGACATCACTTCCTGCAGCGTTGCAGGAAGTGACGTCAGTGGAGCGCACGCTGGATCGAGGAAGAGGTGAGTCCTCCCCGCCCGTGCCTCTTACAAATAGCGGCTGCTTCTATGTAAGGCTGGAGGGGAGCGGAGGACGGGGGACCCAGGCGAGGGAGGGGGGGGTCCGACCCCCCCTCCCTGCCGCTAGGCCCAATACCCCCGTCCTGCCAGCTACCCCTCCAGCTCAGCGGCCGGCTCCCCGCACGGAGGGGCGGATGCCGCCCCTGGAAATTTGCCGCCTGAGGCAAAAGTTTCACCCCGCCTCATGAGCGGGCCGGCCCTGATAATCTGAAATAAAACTGTATAAATAAGGCAGCAGATTATGCAGTATGTACATATATACTCCTAATACACCTCCCGTGTGTGGTATATTTTAAAGCAAGGAATTGCACACAGGGCAACATCACAGTCTGGACAGTAGAATCGTGATTCTTTCCTGATTCTTTTCCCCTTCTCGTCGCTTTTGCTGCAGCACACATGACATGTCCTAGTTGGGGCATTTTTTTTGGGAGTTGGTGGAATGTATTCCATAAAATGACGGCCAGTAAGGCGCTCCGGATTTACCACATAAGAGGCACGGTGTCCAACTCTGGCATCCGATGCAGTCTGGTACCTTAGACAGATACATTCGCACAGTTTCCAGATGAAGTCAGCGTGCGTCACTGACCTGTCACTTCCCTGCTTGTGCAGAATGTATGCATTCCAAATGCTTTGTTCCAGTAGGTGCCGGAAAATCTTCTTATAATACTTTTTCTGCTGTTTCCTGACAGCAGGATAAAAGGTCACCGCCTGGTCAGCTTTGTCCACACCACCCATGGTGTGGTTATAGTCCACCACGACCTGCGGTTTTACAATATCTTTTCCTCCTCTCGTTCTGGTGGGGACAGTGGAGGTGTCATGAACAGTAGAGAGGAGACAGATGTCTTTTTTGTCCCACCACCGGAGGGCTAACATCTTCCCTTTCTGCCAAGCAGCTATGTCCCCAGTCTTCAGCTTCTGCTTGGCAAAGGCCGACGGCATCTCCCTCCTGTTAGGCCTAACATAGCCATAGATGTCAGTCTTATGCTTTATAAGAATCTCAGACAGTTCAGGGAGGTGTAGAAATTATCTGTGGTGAGACAGTAGCCTTTGTCCAACAAAGGCTCCAGAAGGGACAATACAGACAATGTCGCCACTCCAAACTCGCTAAACCTGGGACAAAATTTTGTGCCTTTTCCCGTATACAAAATAGTATTCCAGATGTATCCGGTACTTGACTCGCATAGCGTGTATGATTTTATCCCAAAGCGGGCCCGCTTTGAAGCAATATATTGGAGCCAGCTCAGCCTCCCCTTATAGGCCATCAGGCTCTCGTCCACGCTGATGTCCCTCTGTGGCACATACGTGGTCCTAAAATTTTCCACCACCATCTGGTAGACCTCCCAGATTTTTTTTAGTTTTGGAGCAGGGTGGGTCGACTCATCAAAAGTTTCATTGTTGGAAAAGTGGAGAAATTTCATTATAAGGGAAAAACGGTACTCGGACATAACTGTACCGAAGAAGGGGGTTGCAATGATCTTATTCGTGCTCCAGTACCATTTCTGCAGGGGCTTCCCCACCACTCCCTGCAGAATGATCAGGCCCAAAAACAGCCAAATATCCGCTGCTGTTACCGGCTCCCAGGTCCTGCTTCTTGAAAAGGGTCCTTGAGGAGTAGCCAATTGTTGGGTCGCATAGCGATTAGTCTCCTCCACTATCCTCTCAATAACCGCCTCCGAGAAGAAAAGCTGCAGGTATGCCAGGGGGTTTCACTCGCATTCCTTCTTCAGGCCAGGCTCCCCAGTAAAAGGGAAACGTGGGGGCGGTGGCGGAGCCTGAGAAAGGTCGATGGGGTACCAAACCCGGACATCACTAACTTCGCTGGTGATAGAGTCGCTGTCGCTGTCGCTATCTGGGTCGGATGACAGATCCCCAGGTGCGTCGCTGTCACTGGAGTCCGCCAGTGACTGCAGATCGCTGTCCTCCAACTCCGCCAGCGCTTCCGCGGTGAGACGCCTTCTGGAGGATGATGCCATAGTAAATCCAGGCAGAGGTCGGTGCAGGCAGCAGGCAAAGAGTAGTCCAAGTCCAGACAAAAATCGTCAACAGGTAATCAATCAAATCCAGGCAGAAGGCAGAAAGAGTAGTCAAAGTCCAGGCAAAAATCGGCAACGGGTAATCAATCAAAATCCAGGCAGAAGGCAGAAAGAGTAGTCAATGTCAAGGCAAAAATCGGCAACGGGTAATCAATCAATTCCAGGCAGAATGCAGAAAGAATAGTCAAAGTCCAGGCAAAAATCGGTAACAGGTAGCAGAAATCAGATAAGATAAGCACTCACAAATCACAGCCAGCTCCTCTCCAGCTCAACAGCCACAACTCCTCTCAGCAATCCAGGAAGCAAAAGGCAAGATTTCATTGGATACAAAATCCCATTGTATCCAATACAATGCTGTTTTGGGCCAATCAGAACTGTTTATTTTAATTTTTTTTTATACTCCCTCCCTCCCTCCCCTCCCTCCCTCCCCTGTGACCCTACGCTGCCCCTACGTCACTTGCCGCTGATCGGCTGGGCTAATTGGCCGCCGGGTCCCCTAGGATCAGAGCGGTAATGGGGACTCCGGCCGGCCGGGTGGAAGAAGCCTGGGTCCCGCTGACAAGCACTGATCGCGCGCGGGACCCAGGATTTGGCTGCAGGCACTTTTTTCCAGCCGCCCTCCCCATGCCTTCTCGCCGCCCGCGACGTCACGATGCACCGCCGATCCTCCCAGCTAATTGGCCGCCGGGTCTCGGAAGATCAAAAGGTAATGTGGACTCCGGTGGCCGGGGGGAAGAAGCCTGGGTCCCGCTGACAAGCGCTGATCGCGCGCGGGACCCAGGAAATAGCTGCAGCCACTGATTTTAGCCTACACGAGCAGAGCTCGGGCTTACCGCTCCTGACATGTGTCAGTCAGCCCGAGCTCTGCTCGTGAATACCGCCAAGGAGGTTAAAAGAGATTCTGTAGTGAAAAAAAAATGCCCTCGGGGGGGGGGGGGGGGGGGGGGGGTACTTAATTTGGGTGGGGGAAGCCTCTGGATCCTAATGAGGCTTCTCCCCCCCCCCCCCCCCCCCCCCCGTCCTCCTGTGTCCCTCCATTAGAGTTTCGGGACCCCCCTTAAGTGCAGTGAGGTAAATATTTACTTCTCAATGATGCTGCGCAGGCGCAGTAGCGGCTCGGCTCTTAGTTCAGGCTAAGGCGGAAATAGCTGATCCCGATCGTATCCACTCTACTGCACAGGTGCAAAGGACTCGCGCTTGCGCAGTAGAGTTGATATAATCAGGTTTGGCTATTTCCGCTATTTCCGCCTTAGCCTGAACTAAGAGCCGCTAGTGCGCCTGCGCAGGATTGCGGTAGGTAAATATATCACTGCTTGTCAAGCCAGTTTCAGGGGGAGGGCACCGCTGGATTCCCTTGAGATTCAGAGGACAGTGAAGCCTCATTGGGAACCTTATGCTGGGAATACACGAGTAGATCCAGCGGCTCGATTAGCCGCAGGATCGACGTCCCCGCGGCCGCCCGGATCGATTCCCGCTCGTCCCCGCGGGGAATCGATTCAGCGGGTCATCAGATCTGTCGGAAATTATCAATCGAGCCATCTGCGGCTCGATTGATAAGGCCGCATCGACCCATGTATGCCCAGCATCAGGCTTCCCACTCCTGAGGTAAGTATCCCCCAGATGGTTTCTCTTTCGTTACAGGGTCTCTTGTAGAATGCCAGACAAATCTAACACAAAATCGTTGCCTAATGATAATTTAATGCTAACCTAAATGCTAAATCCCCTTTCTGATCACCAACCTAGAAACTATTGCAATGATTGTGTTATAAGTAAATTTCCTTGAGATTTTAATTATTTGCTTGTTGATGGTAATATTTGGTTAATTCTGCATGATGTTGGTAATGTCTGCATATTGTTCGTATTCTCTACTTGTCCTGTAATATTTGCATTATTTTTTTCATACATTTATTTCATAGGGGGGGGGGGGGGGGGGGGGGATTTGTGGGTGTGGCCTGTGCAGAGGGGTGGGGCTTAGGGCGCTAAAACTTTTGTGCCTATAGGCTCCTGAGCTGTAAATCCGGCCCTGGGAGGGAGGAGAATCAAAACACAGACAAAGAGTGTCTCCTGGCCGGTAATGATTACACATAAGCATACCTCCCAACTTTTTGAGGTGAGAAAGAGGGACACTTAAGCCACACCCCTGCCACACCCCTGATCACTCCCCCCCCTCGACACTAGTCACGCATACCATAAAGATTTCATAAGAAAAATATGTTGTTTTATAATTCAAACCACACTAGTCCTTTCTATCCTGGTTCATTTTCCTTCATATTAACATTTTAAAATAAGCAATATACAGTATCTATTTAAAACATCTGAATAAAGTTTAGAGTCAAGCAAACACATTTTTAGTAGAAATAAATACATATATATACATAGAAAGAGGGACAAATGAGGAGGAAAAAGGGACAGAGGGACAGGCCTCCCAAAGAGGGACTGTCCCTCCAAAAGAGGGACAGTTGGGAGCTATGCATAAAGATAAGCAAGCATGTACTGCTTTAAGAAGTAAAAGTAAACATTTTTACACCCAGTGAATGCATGGCAAAGCTTTCAAATGTTCTTTTATGTATCCAAAGGTAGTTAACTTACTTACATTTTAATTTTGGGGGTTAAAACCCATTGATGAAAATGAGGAGATGTAAGGTGGACAGTCCAGGCCAAACCATTTCCCCAGTAATTCTCCCAGTCTGGAGCAAGCACTTGTAGAGAAGGATGCTGTGCCGTGAAAGATAATAACAACAACAATAATATTAATACAATAGCTCGGTACAATTGCTCAGTGGACGCAGTTAGCGCATTAGCCACAAGATGGCGATGCTAGGTCGACCAAGTGAAACGCACAGATAGGAAGAAAGAACAGACAGGAAGTGGAGCAGATACGTTGCTGGAGATGGCAGCCGAAAAGGTAATTGTTTGATTGTTGATATTATGTAACTGTCGTGGCTTATTAGCACGTTTCCAGAGGTTTCTCTACATGTGGCATTAGTTTGGGTCAGCATCGCACGTTTTATGTTGTCACATTCACAACGTGCCTATATCCATAACCTGGTATTTTCCCATGTACAGTATAGCAATTTCTTCTGCAGTATTGTAATTTCCCCCTAGTAATACTATATTACACTGATTGTTCCTGTGCCCCCATGTGGTCAGTGTAATGAATGGTTGTTCCTGTGTCCCCTATGTGTAACTATATCCCTCCCCCCTACCTAATATACACACATGTCCCCCCACAGTGGCATTCCCTATCCCACCCCTATCGCACCCCTATCGCCATATTGCGATGATCATCCCACTTCACCTCCCTCTACCCCCTTTACCCAGATGGTGCCATTGCTGCTCCAGGGTAGTCATATTCACTTCTCTTTTCCCCACCCCCCATGCAAAGTCGCCTGGGGCCCACTTTTTTGTCAAAAATGCTGCAGGCACTGCAATTGCTATTCCAGCAAATCACAATTGCTCGTGTAGAATCACTGCCATAGGTTTTCATTCACCTACTTTTTTAAAGGACAGATCCGAGTTGGGAGAAAAAAAGTTCTTACCCGGGGCTTCCTCTAGCCCCTGGCAGCCGTCCTGTGCACTCGCCGCAGCTCCGCTCCCAGCTAGTGGCCTGTGATCACCTCTGGTGCAGATGCCGCAGTCCTGCTCACATAGTTTGGCATGTTCTGCGCAGGCGCAGAACTACTGCTTAGTACACTCCAGACCATGTGAGCGCAACTGAGAGCGGCTCTCGTGCTGGTGCAGTAGATGCCGACATGGCGAGGTCGGCATCTGCACCAGAGGTAGGGTAGGGTTTAGCTCTTGGATTCCGAATTTCGAGTTTGCCATTGGAATTTGGCAGTTCCGAGTAAGCACTCGAAACTTGAAAATTCGGCAATTCTTATTACCGAATAGGCCTGAACGATTTCAGGAAAAGATTGAATTGCACGATTTTTGTCCGAAATTGCGATTTTGATTTTGTACACGATTTTTGCTATACAACGATGGATCAGATCGCTCCGACCATCCAGTCACTCTCTACCTGGCGGGGGACAGTCTGGGACAATTACTATTACTACGTGCCCCTCTCTGCCTGTCCCATGTGTGCTGCTGGTTAGAGAATGATAGTGACAGACGCTGAAAATGTCACCTCACTGCTGCTGGCTGGACAGCTTCTACTAATCATATGTAGATATATGTATATGATTTATATATTCCCCTACCTCTACATAATATATCTAGCTGCCTTCTTATCTATACACTGCTCAGTACTGTGTGGCATGACAGCAGTGACTCCCCATGTAACCTATCAGTGCTCAGGGGAGATGATGAGTGTAATAGTTGTGTGAAGCAGTGGTTGGGTGATTAGTAGAAGCTGTCCAGCCAGCAGCAGCGAGGTGACATTTTCAGCGTCTGCCACGATCATTCTCTAACCAGCAGCACACATGGGACAGGCAGAGAGGGGCAAGTAGTAATAGTAATTGTCCCAGACTGTCCCCCGCCAGGTAGAGAGCAGAGAGTGGACAGAAGTTTTAGTTAATTACTGTGTTAGTGGCTCCCTGGGTAGCGATGTGTCTCCTGCTCTTTTCATCTTCCAGGGGTAGGGGCGGGACCAGCCTTCCTTCCCCCCCCCCCCCCCCCCCCCCGTCTTCCCCATTTACCAGCCTGACTCATCCTGAGAGGGGAGGGGGCATGGACCTCCTCTCCAGCACCTACAGGGGAAAGTTTCTGTTTTGTTTACACACTGAGGAGGGAGCAGAGTAATGTACCAGCGGCAGAGAAAACCGCAGCAAAACCGCAGCTCTGACGATCTCAAGATCGTCTTACCCTTACATAGTTACATAGTTATTTTGCGTACATTTGAAATCGGCGCCGGTACACTTGTGCGCAGGATACAGCGTTATATGGCTGATCCTGCTTCTGCACAAGTCCGGGCCGATTTAATTACTATTCCCCCTCCAGGCCGACATGGATAGTAGGGGAATGAAATAATTCGGCTTCCAGCGATTGCTGGAGGCCGAATTATTATGTTTTTAAGCAACTTCGGCTCTGTCTTCTGACGGAGCCGACGTTACTCACTGAGCACTTCAATAGGAATGATTCCTATTGAAGTCTATGGAGGCGCCGGCTGCGCCCAAATCTAGCAGCGCTGAAAAGCACTGCTCCGAGTTATTTTGGTTGAAAAAAGACATACGTCTATCGAGTTCAACCAGTACAAAGTACAACTCCAGCCCGTCCCCCACATACCCCTGTTGATCCAGAGGAAGGCGAAAAAACCCCCACAAGGCATGGTCCAATTAGCCCCAAAAGGGAAAAATTCCTTCCTGACTCCAGATGGCAATCAGATAAAATCCCTGGATCAACATCATTAGGCATAACCTAGTAATTGTAGCCATGGATGTCTTTCAACGCAAGGAAAGCATCTAAGCCCCCTTTAAATGCAGGTATAGAGTTTGCCATAACGACTTCCTGTGGCAATGCATTCCACATCTTAATCATTCTTACTGTAAAGAACCCTTTCCTAAATAAATGGCTAAAACGTTTTTCCTCCATGCGCAGCTCATGTCCTCTAGTCCTTTGAGAAGGCCTAGGGACAAAAAGCTCATCCGCCAAGCTATTATATTGCCCTCTAATGTATTTATACATGTTAATTAGATCTCCTCTAAGGCGTCTTTTCTCTAGACTAAATAAACCCAGTTTATCTAACCTTTCTTGGTAAGCGAGAACTTCCATCCCACGTATCAATTTTGTAGCTCGTCTCTGCACCTGCTCTAAAACTGCAATATCTTTTTTGTAATGTGGTGCCCAGAACTGAATTCCATATTCCAGATGTGGCCTTACTAGAGAGTTAAACAGGGGCAATATTATGCTAGCATCTCGAGTTTTTATTTCCCTTTTAATGCATCCCAAAATTTTGTTCGCTTTAGCTGCAGCGGCTTGGCATTGAGTACGATTATTTAACTTGTTGTCGATGAGTACTCCTAAGTCCTTCTCCAAGTTTGATGTTCCCAACTGTATCCTATTTATTTTGTATGGTGCTAGACCATTGGTACGACCAAAATGCATGACTTTACATTTGTCAACATTGAATTTCATCTGCCATGTATGTGCCCATATAGCCATCCTATCCAGATACTGTTGCAATATGACACTATCTTCTTGAGAGTTGATGATTCTGCACAATTTTGTATCATCTGCAAAAATAGCAACATTGCTCACTACTGCATCTACTAGGTCATTAATAAATAAATTGAAGAGCACTGGACCCAGTACAGACCCCTGTGGGACCCCACTGCTAACAGTCTCCCATTTTGAGTACGATCCATTGACCACAACTCTTTGTTTTCTGTCCATTAGCCAGTTCCCTATCCATGCACACAAACTCTTCCCCAGTCCTTGCATCCTCAACTTTTGCACCAGACTTCTGTGGGAAACAGTGTCGAAGGCCTTTGCAAAGTCCAAGTATATCACATCTACAGTATTCCCAATATCCATATTAGCATTCCCTACCTCATAAAAGCTGAGCATGTTAGTCAAACAGGACCTGTCTTTGGTAAACCCATGTTGATGCTGAGAAATAAGATTATTTTCTACTATGAAGTCATGTATAGTATCTCTTAGTAACCCCTCAAATAGTTTGCATACAACTGATGTTAAGCTTACAGGTCTATAATTTCCTGGATCAGATTTTTTGCCCTTCTTAAATAATGGGAAAACATGGGCTGTACGCCAATCCACTGGGACTCTGCTAGTTGCAAGAGAGTCACAAAAGATAAGATAAAGGGGCTTAGCTATAACTGAACTTAATTCTCTTAGGACCCGAGGATGCATGCCATCCGGGCCAGGTGCCTTGTCTATTTTTAATTTATTTAGTCTTGCCTTTACTTCTTCCTGCGTTAAGTATTTAATATTACAGTTAGAAGATTGAGACTCTTCTGTCTCTGTAATTTGCAACAGTGCTGTTTCCTTTGTGAAGACAGAAGCAAAGAAAGCATTTAATAACTCTGCCTTACCTTGGTCATCCACCATTGAGTTCCCACCCTCATCCTTTAGGATTCCTATACAGTCAACCTTTCTTTTTTTATAGTTGATGTACTTGATCACGATTTTTGGTATAAAACCGAAAATCGTTCAGCCCTAGTACCGAATTTGCGTTTAAATTGAAGTCAATAGTGCTAAATTCCGTGGTTAATTGTGAAGCCCCCTTACATGCTATCATCACTAAATTTGTCATGTATATTAAGCAGATGAGTAGGAACATGGTAAAAAAAATTGTGAAAAGACCTTATAGTTTTTGAATTAAACGATTTTAAAGTTTCATAGGAAAAATGGTTTTTAAACTGTGTAAAATGACACTGCTGCAGTACAGGTTACTGCATTCCGAGTTCTGTATACATATTGTATACATTTCATGAAAACAGACAGCGTGGGGTCCCCCCTCCCAAGCCTCCTTAACCCCTTGTCCCCCATGCAGGCTGGGATAGCCAGAATGCGGAGTCCCGGCCACGTGGGGCTTCGCACCCTGAGCTATACCAGCCCGCATGGTCCATGGTATGGGGGGGGGGTTCTGGAGGAGAGGGGCGGCCAACCTCCCCCTCTCCCCCAGAGCCCTTGTCCAATCCATGGATAAGGGGCTCTTTCTCACCTCCGGTGCCCCAGGAGGAGGTGGGGGCCGCTGACGCCCTGGGGGATTCATGGTGCCATCCGGGGGTCCCCTTTAACAAGCAAACTCCGGAAGCCGCCCCCTCCCCAGGAGAAATGAGTATAGGGGTACACGGTACCCCTTACCCATTTCAGCAGAGAATTAAAAAAAGAAATAAAAACACAACGAAAAAAGTTCTTTATTGCTCTGGATTAACCAGGGATACTTAACTTGCAATAATCTTAATTTTAATTCTGCTGAAATGGGTAAGAGGTACCGTGTACCCCTATACTCATTTCTCCTGGGGTGGGGGGCGGCTTCCGGGGTCTGCTTGTTAAAGGGGAACCCCGGATACCATGAACCCCCCCAGGACATCGGCGGCCCCCACTTTCTCCTGGGGCACCGGAGGTGGGGAAGAGCCCCTTGTCCATGGGAGGGGGAGGTTGGCCGCCCCTCTCCTCCAGAGCCCCCCCATACCATGGACCATGCGGGCTGGTATAGCTCAGGGTGCGAAGCCCCACATGGCCGGGACTCCGCATTCTGTCTTTCCCAGCCTGCATGGGAGACAAGGAGTTAAGGAGGCTTGGAAAGGGGGACCCCACGCTGTCTGTTTTCATGAAATGTATGCAATATGTATACAGAACTCGGAATGCAGTACCCTGTACTGCAGCAGTGTCATTTTACACAGTTTAAAAACCATTTTTCCTATGAAACTTTGAAATCTATTTGCTCAAAAACTATAAGGTCTTTTCACAAATTTTTTTTTTTTACCATGTTCCTACTCATCTGCTTAATATACATGCCAAATTTGGTGATGATAGCATGTACAGGGGCTTTACAATTAACCACAGAAGTTGGCGCTATTGACTTCAATAGAAATGCACTCGGAACACGAAATTCGTTTTTTGCATGCAGTACACGAAATTTCGACAAAATCGGAATTCGGCTGTTTCGATCAGCCCTAACCCCTGGCCACTGGTTTAAAGCGAGCTGCAGCGAGTGCACAGGGCAGCTGCCAGAAGCTGGAGGAAGCCCAGGGTAAGTAGATTTTTTAAAATTATTTGCTCCGACCTTCCCTTTTAAAGCACAGTTCGCTGCTGAAACAGCTTTAGTGGGACCCAGGTTTAAATGGACCTGGACAGTAAATGTTTAACTTTTTAAACAAACATCCCCCTAAAGGTGGCCACTAACTATCCAATTTCTAGTGAAAAATTGTTCGAGCGATCAGAAATTCTGATCGGAAGTGAAATTGTTCACTAAACCATCAATGTAGCAATCTTTGCTTCCTATATATTACAACCAATAAGAAAATCCAAATTTTGGTTCGACGAAAATCCTATCAGACGACCCCATCAACAGAAATTATTTACAACCAATGCGATCAGAATTTCTGATCGCTCAAACGATTTTTTCACTAGAAATTGGACCATTAGTGCACACCTTTAGGGAGGTTCACTAATTGTGCAAGATTTTGAGGTACAGAAGGAAATTATTTACTTACAGGGGGTGGTTCTGTAGCACCCAGTGTCTATATGGAAGTTACCTCCTACTATCCCTCTTGTAGTGGAACCACAAGTCCCCTGTATGTCCCTGGCTGCACAATGCACGTTGGCGATGCACCAGGGCAGTTTCTAGGCTATATTGATCCCAGGGCAGGGGTGTAAAAATGATTCCCTACCCCCGTAGGCTCAAGTACACTATTTTACAGCCATGTATTAGTTAACCAGAGATGTATTAGGTAGCCAGATGTAGCCCCCCCCCCCTCCCCGTATAGTTAGCCAGGTTTAGGTGCCTCCAGTATAGGTGCCCCCAATATAGGTAACCAGGTATAGGTGCCCCCAGTATAGGTATCCTGGTATAGCTGCCCCCAGTGTAGGTGCTCCAGGATTATAGTGCAGGAGGTGTGAACAGTGGGCACATACAGCCGCAGGGATGGGGGTCCGACTACCCCCTCCCTCAACTCGGGCACCCATTTTAGTGTTCCCCCCTCCAGAATTTAGCACAGTGGACAGGGAACACAGGACTACTCACCTCTTTCGGGCTCCCCTAAAAATGGCCCTGTGCTTCATGCTGGAAGGGGTAGGTCCCACTGATGTAGTTACATCAGTTACACTATTTTGGCTGGACCTCAGCCCTATTTACTGTATTGTGTTATTTGGGAACAGTTACTGCTTAGTTATGTTATTGAAGGGACACCATTTGGCATCTGTAGTTCACTGATATCTCATTAGTGTTATTTGCATGGCATTAGAATTTGCTTGAGCATATTGATTGTTTTATGTAGAGATTGTATTAATGCGGTAGATCCTGCAGAGGCTTCCCACATCCTCCTTCAGACCACCGCTTCTTCCCGCGACCCTCTGAAAGTTTGTGTCTATGGGCTTGATTAATTAAGCTGCACTGCTAAAGCAACGCACTTTAATGTTAAGGAGTGGCCGCTAATGCATGCCTTATAGCAGTGCTTGCTGCTATGTAAGGAGCGCGCCTTCCTTAGGAGCGTGCCTTCCTTAGGAGCGTGCCTTCCTTAGGAGCGTGCCTTCCTTAGGAGCGTGCCTTCCTTAGGAGTGTGCCTTCCTTAGGAGCGTGCCTTCCTTAGGAGCGTGCCTTAGATATGAGCGTGCCTTCCTTAGATATGAGCGTGCCTTCCTTAGATATGAGCGTGCCTTCCTTAGATAGGGGCGTGCCTTCCTTAGATAGGGGCGTGCCTTCCTTAGATAGGAGCGCGCCTTCCTTAGGAGCGTGCCTTCCTTAGATAGGGGCGTGCCTTCCTTAGGAGCGTGCCTTCCTTAGATAGGGGCGTGCCTTCCTTAGATAGGAGCGTGCCTTCCTTAGATAGGAGCGTGCCTTCCTTAGATAGGAGCGTGCCTTCCTTAGATAGGGGCGTGCCTTCCTTAGGGGTGTGCCTTCCTTAGGGGTGTGCCTTCCTTAGATAGGGGCGTGCCTTCCTTAGATAGGGGCGTGCCTTCCTTAGATAGGAGCGTGCCTTCCTATACATAGTAACTATATATAAGACTCTCCTATCTAAGGAAGGCACACTCCTTACATAGCAGCAAGCGTTGCTATGTAAGACAGGCATTAGCGGCCGCTTCTTCACATTAAAGTCCACGTTATGATTCCTGTGGATTGTATAAAGGAAAAGTAGAGAATCCTATTCTAGACAGTTTCCATATTTACTGTGGCTATTTTGAAGCCAAGCCTGATGTCATTTCATCCCTTACTCTCCTCTGCCTGATTTGCCCACTCTCCTCTGCCTGATTTGGAGGGGAAAACGAGAGGGAAAGAGGCTTCAGCCAATCAGGCTGCATTCGTTAAGTCTGAGGGGCAGCAAAAAAAATACAACCCAGCATGCCCTGCAACTTCTCTTTTGTGTACCAAATTTTGTGTGTACCAAATAAGTCATGTAAACTGGGGAATGATAATTTATCAACAAGAAAAGTAATAGTGATTTTAACTTTTGGATTGCCTGGTTAGCACCCTTTATTACTTGTTTACCAGATAAAAATAAATAATTGATTTTTGATTATATGCCCGACAGTTACTCTTTAAGTTGTGCTGCTTTAGCAGTGCAGCTTGATGAATCAAGCCCTTTACTTCAATATGTGAAAGAGCCTGCACAGTAGTCCACTCATGCTTTGTGGAAAAAGCTAAGCCTGAGCGGCTCAGTGCTTCGGGGCAGGTGCCAGCCATCTTGCACGGTGTGGCCACGCTTTGTCGACAATCCTTTGTTGAGGCGTTTTGGAGGGTCCCAGCACTAGAATGATGAGGGGGATGGGGGAAGCCCCTCGATTATCCAGAGGATTCTCTCTACTGAATCTATTCAGAGCTTTCTGTTGGTGGTCTCTGATCGCTCCTGCAGGGCTTTGTTAATTTTTTTATTATTTTATTTGTGTTTTTTACATGTTATTGATTTTTTTTTTTTTTTTTTAATCTCCCACCCGTCCCCCCCCCCCCCCCCGCCAGCCAATCCCAGCGATCAGCTCTCATAGGCATCTGCCTATGAGAGCCGATCGCTCTCTGGGCCTCTCCAGTAGTGGACAGCCGAGTGACATGGCTGTCCCATACATCGCTGCCATAGATCGCAGTGCTGTACAATGTAAATAGACGGCGGTTTCGCCATCTAACAGTCTCCTAGCGGAGATCACCGCTGGTAGACTGGTGATGGAGCGGAGCTCCGTCACTCAAGCGGGGATGCACACGCATCGGTGCGTGTAATCCCCATCAAAACACGCCCCCAGCAGTTCATGCCAATTGACGTTGAACGGTCTGGCTGCCACCTTGCAACCGCCAATTGGCATTAGGCGGTCGCAAGGAGGTTAAAGTGAACCTGTAATGAGAGTAATATGGGGCTGCCATATTTATTTCCATTTAAACAATACCAGTTGCCTGGCAGTCCTGCTGATTTTTCTGGTCAGTAAGGTCTAAATCACACATGTGAAACAAGCATGCAGCTATTCTTTTGTGATTTGTCATAGACATCTGATCTACATGCTTGTTCAGGGTCTATGGCTTAAAGTACAACTAAAGTGAGAGGGATATGGAGGCTGCTATATTAATTTCCTTTTAAAAGAGGAGCTGTCAACCATACTATCTCAGGAAAAAAACAACAAATATATAAGTAGATAAATACTTGCTCTACTTCCATAACACATGTATTGCACTGTCCACGTTATGATTCCTGTGAATTGTATAAAGGAAATGTAGAGGATCCTATTCTAGACAGTTTCCTTATTTACTGTGGCTGTTTTGAAGCCAGTCCTGATGTAATATCCGCCTTTAGTCTCCTCTGCCTGATTTACCTGCCCTTCACTATAGAAAGTGCATTGTTTCAGCATGAGAAATATTGGCCAATCAGAGAGGAACAGAGCTGTGGGAGGGGAAAACGGGAGGGAAAGAGGTTTCAGCCAATTAGGCTGCATTAGTTAAGGCTATATACACACTTGAGATAAAAGTATTTGGAAAAGGCAAGATCACAGACCAATTTTTCCCCATTCCATGTAGTATGAGAGCCATATTCTACACAGTCTAGTCTATTGAGCTGAACTCCCCATCAGATAAAAATCTTTGCAAGATGCCGCACACAAAACGCACACAAAGATGCCGTACACTTACAACAGATCAGTATCTGCAAAAGATCAGTTCCTGCAAGAGATCCGTTCTTGCAAAATACATTCATAGTCTATGATATCTGCAGATCCTCATACACACCTTGTTTAAAGACATTCATCTGCATATCTGACAATCATCTGCAGATCTGAAGATCCATCCTGATGGATCTGATCTACAGATAATTGTCTGTTAAACAAGGTTTGTATGAGGATCTGCAGATATCATAGACTATGAATGCATTTTGCAACAACGGATTTTTTTCAGGAACTGATCTTTTGCAGATACTGATCTGTTGTAAGTGTACGGCATCTTTGTGTCCAGCATCTTGCAAAGATGTTTATCTGATGGGGAGTTCAGCTCAATATACTAGACTGTGTAGAGTATGGCTCTCATACTACATGGAATGGGGCAAAATTGGTCTGTGATCTTGCCTTTTCCAAAGACTTTCATCTCAAGTGTGTATGTCCGTACACACGCCGGACTGGAGGCAACGACGGGTCCGTCGTTGCCTCCCTCTGGGTGGGCGTTCCAACGACAGTCCGGCGTATGTACGCACTGTCGGCGGACTGATACAGCTGTTTCTGAGCGATCCGCCGGGTGGATCGCTCAGAAACGGCCGTATCAGTCCGCCGACAGTGCGTACACACGCCGGACTGTCGTTGGAACGCCCACCCAGCGGGAGGCAATGACGGACTCGTCGTTGCCTCCAGTCCGGCATGTGTACGGACCTTTAGGGTGCATACACACATCAGACTATAGTCTTTGGAAAGTGAAAGATCACAGACCAATCTTACCACCCTTCATGTAGTATGAGAGCCATACCTTCACAGTATTTTCTATGGAGCTGAACTCCCCATCAGAAAAAAATCTTTGCAAGATGCTGCACACACAGATGCTGTACAGACACAAAAGATCAGTATATGCAAAAGATCTGTTCCTGCAAAATGCATTCATAGTCTATGAGATCTGCAGATCCTCATACACACCTTGTTTAACAGACATTCATCTGCAGATCAGACAATCATCTGCAGATCTGAAAATCCATCCTGGTGGATCTGATCTGCAGATGATTGTCTGTTAACCTCCTGAGCGATAATCCCGAGCTGAGCTCGGGGTATATCGCGCAGGAGGATTTCTCAGGCCCTGGTGGGCCGATTTGCATAATTTTTTTTTGTTACACGCAGCTAGCACTTTGCTAGCTGCGTGTAACTTCTGATCGCCGCCGCACGCCGTGCCGTGCAGTCCCCCCCCTCCCTGACCCCTTGCGCAGCCTGGCCAATCAGTGCCAGGCAGCGCTGAGGGGTGGATCTGGACTCCCTCCGACGTCCATGACGTCGGTGACGTCATCCCGCCCCGTCGCCATGGTGACCGGGGGAAGCCCAGCAGGAAATCCCGTTCTGAACGGGATTTCCTGCTTACTCTGATTGCCGAAGGCGATCGGAGTGGGTGGGGGGATGCCGCTGCGCTGCGGCTATCATGTAGCGAGCCCTGGGCTCGCTACATGATTTAAAAAATTAAAAAAAATAGTGCTGCGCTACCTCCTGGGCGATATAATTGTATCGCCCAGAGGGTTAAACAAGGTGTGTATGATGATCTGCAGATCCCATAGACTATGAATGCAATTTGCAGGAACTGATCTTTGGCAGGAACAGATCTTTTGCAGATACTGATCTTTTGTGTCTGTACAGCATCTTTGTGTGCAGCATCTTGCAAAGATTTTTTTCTGATGGGGAATTCAGCTCCATAGAATAGACTGTGTAGAAATGCTCTCATACTATATGAAGGGTGGTAAGATTGGTCTGTGATCTTTCATTTTCCAAAGACCATGGTCTAATGTGTGTATGAGCCTTAAGTCTGAGGGGAAGTAGAGAAGCAAACAAAAAGACAACCCAGCATGCTCTGCAACTTCTCTTTTGTGTACCAAATTTTCTGTGTACCAAATAAGAGTCATGTAAACTGGGAAATGATCATTTATCAACAAGAAAAGTAATAGTGATGTTAACTTTTGGATTGCCTGATTAGCATCCTCATTACTTGTTTACCAGATAAAAATAAATAATTTATTTTTATTTTATGCCCGACAGTTACTCTTTAAACAATACCTGTTGCCTGGTAGCCCTGCCGGGCTATTTGGTTTCAGTATTGCCTGGATAACACCAGAAACAAGCATGCAGCTAATCTTGTCAAATCTGACAATAATGTCAGAAACACGTGATCTGCATATACTTGTTCATGGTCTATGGCTAAAAGTATAAGAGGCAGAGGATCAGCAGGACAGCCAGGCAACTGGTATTGTTTAAAATGAAATAAATATGGCAGCCTCAATATCCCGCTTGCTTCAGTTGTCCTTTTAAAGATAGTCTCAAGCCAATTAAATTACCTCTTTTTCTTGTACAGTTAACTTAAAGAGAACCTGAATTGAAAATAAAAAGTCAAAATAACCATACACAGGTCATACTTACCTCCTGTGTAGTTACTCCCCAATCTCTTTTTTTTCCTCTCCCACATCCTGTTTGTCCACTTTGATCAATGGATTTCTCCGTCCTCCATTTTAAAAATGGCTATTGCCGCATAAAAGCCTCCTGGTCAGCACACTGTTAAACTGTAATATCACCCACTTGAGTCATAGGGAACCATGGACATTACCTTGCACATTCAGTTGTAACTGACAGCTGCTGATATATAACTGACAGCAACTAGTCTATTTCAGTTCTGACAAAATATTGCCAGAACTAGAAGGGATCACTGTAAGAAGAAAATGCTGAGCTTCTGAGTGGAACTGAGGTAAGTATGTAATATTCATTTGCAACACCTTGTGTTTATTTTTAATAATTTTACTCGCTTTAGGTTCCCTTTTAAGCATTAAGCATCAAACCTGATTCACCACATTCCCACGGCAGAACTTTGCAGAATTTTGCTTCCTGGAAGAGGCAGAGCTTTGCGCTGTAGCTCTGCTCTACTGGAGTCAATCTCCACCGATCTTTGCCTCTTCCCACCCCTCTGTCTTCTTTCACTGAGATGGGCGGTAAGAGGTGGAGATTGACTGGACTGGAGGCAGAGCTACTGCGCAAAGCTCTGCCTCCCCTGGGCAGCGAAATCTATGACCTGAAAAGTCGTGGAATTTTGCCCCGGAATTTTAGAGGAGTAAATACCTTGGTCTGCCGCAGGGATGCGGCAGTAGTTCTACGCCTGCGCAGTAAGCTGCAGACAACATGGCCGTGATTGACAGTGGCGCTTTTCGCAGGCGCAGTAAGGGCAACCTCGAGGTCGTCCTCTGCACCGTGAGGGGACCCCAGACCAGCGGCGGAGAGCGGAGCTGTCGACAGACCGCTGCGAGGGGCTGGAGAAAGCCCCAGGTAAGTAAATGGGATTTCATTAATTTTCACCTGATGATTCCTTTAGGCTACTTTCCCACCAAGACGTTGCGTTTTAGGGGACGTTATGGTCGCATAACTTGCCCCTAACGCAACGCATGGTGGTGTTGAAGTTGGACGTCAGATTGAGCTGCGTTATGCAGCTCTGAAAGCAGCCGCTCCAGGTTAGTGATAGGAAGTCCGGATCTTTTTAAGTATTCAGATCATTTGAATCGGATCATGGAAAAGATCCGGATCTTTGAACCGAATCATTTGAATCATTTTACTAGGGAAGCAGACTGGGGGTGAAATGACTAGCAGGACAGGACTTTCCCTGCACTGTACATTCTGTATGTTCTTGTTTCTTCCAGACAGACATCCACTGTGAACCAAATCTTTCATTGTGATGATTTGGATGATTCGAGTCACAAAAAAGATCCGGATCAAATGAACGATTTGTTCATGATCCGGACAACACTACAGTTCCACCACGAGTCACCACAGTGCAGTGAATATTAATTAGCCATGTGGCTGGCCACAGAGGAGGAGGGGAGACCTCCTCCTCCAACATTACTGAGCATGTGCAAACAGTCTAACGTGGCTTCGCCCAGTATAACGTACAGCATGCAGCACTTTGTTTAAACATGCTGCGTTACTATGTAACGCAACGTGTGCACTGTGAACAGCACATTGATTTTACAGTGCTGTGAGTTAGGCTGCATTACTGGCTGCTGTAACGTGGGACTTTAACGTCCCACTGTGAAACCAGCCTTAAGTTAACTGTACAACAAAAAAAGGTAATTGAATTGGCTTCAGACTCTCTTTAAAGTATTTGTATAAACAAAGAAATATTTATTTAGCACAGGCAACGCGTTTCACAGGTCTAAGCCCACTTCATAAGAGACAGAAGATCAGCAGGACTGCCAGGTAATGTGCATTGTTTAACCCCTTCCCATTGGCGGTGGGAGGGTGGCAGCTACAGGACCGCCTAACGCCGATTGGCGTCAGGTCCTGTAGGCGGAGATTAGCAGGGATCGCGCACATCCCTACTAACAGCCTGCCAGCTGCGATCGGAGCTGGCAGTCTGTTAGGTCAAGAAACCACTGTTTTTTTTAATTTGTACAGCGCTGCGATCTGGAACAGCGCTTTATTGGGGACAGCCCACTTGGCTGTCCCCTGAAGTGGCTCACAACTGCCTATGAGAGGTGGCTCATAAGCTGATGCCTATGAGAGGTGATCGCAGTTATTTGATCTCGGGAAGAGTGAGGGAAGGGGGGGAGGGATAAAATTTTTTTTTTTTTTTAGAAAAAAAGACCATTTTTAGAAAAAAAAGAGACCATTTTTAGAGAAAAAAAAATCAATAAAATTAATTTAAAAAAAAGAAAAAACCTGCAGCAGCAATCAGATCCCACCAACATAAATCTCTGTTGGTGGGCAGAAAAGGAGGCAAGCTTAATTTGGCTGCTAAGCTGTATGTTCAAGCAATAAATTGTTAAAGCTGCAGTGTGCTGAATTGTAAAAAATAGCCTGGTCACTAGCAGGGTGTAAGCCTGTGGTCCTCAAGTGGTTAAAAGAAAATATACATGTGACTTAAAACTCAGGTGTTAGACCCCTTGAAACATCTTTTCCATCACTTTTGTGGCCAGCATAAATGTTTCTAGTTTTCAAAGTTCGCCTCCCCACTGAAGTCTATTGCGGTTCGCAAAAGTTTGCACGAATCAAACTTTTGAGGAAGTTCAAAATCGAGGTTCACGAACCGAAATTCGGAGGTTCGAGCCATCTCTAATGAAGATGTCAAATAATTATGAAGCATAATGGAGCTACCAGATACAGTTGTGTTCAAAATTATTCAACCCCCACTGAAATTGAGTGTTTTGGCCAGTTTGACATTGATTTTGATCATTTCAGTCATCAATCAAAGAGCCACTTGTAAGTCCGACAAATATAACATAACATTTATAATGAAATAACCACAAATGTCTTTTCTGTGCTCACATCATTATCAGTTTTATTCAACTCCCAAGTGAAATTCATTCTTAGTACTTAGTACAACATCCTTTTCCAGTTATAACAGCTTTTAAATGTGAAGCATAGCTTGACACAAGTGTTTTGCATCGATCTACGGGTATCTTGGCCCATTCTTCATGGGCAAATGCCTCCAGTTCAGTCACATTCTTAGGCTTGCGCGCAGCAACTGCTTTCTTTATGTCCGGGGGGGGGGGGGGGGGGGGGGTCAATCATGCTTTGGGGCTGTTTTGCTTCTTCAGGTACAGGGAAGCTTCAGTGTGTGCAAGGTACCATGGGATATTGGATGAAAATGTGGTGCAGTCCGTCACAAACCTGAGGCTTGGGAGACGTTGGACCTTTCAACAGGACAATGATCCCAAGCATACCTCCAACTTCCAAGTCCACTAGAGCATGGTTGTAGATTAAAGGCTGGAACATTTTGGAGTGGCCATCGCAGTGACCAGACTTAAATCCGATTGAGAACCTCTGGAGGGACTTAAAGAAAGCAGGTGCAGCGCATAAGCCTAAGAATGTGACCGAGCTGGAGACTTTTGCCTATGAAGAATGGGCTGAGATACTCGTAGATCGCTGCAAGACACTTGTGTCAAGCTATGCTTCACGTTTAAAAGCTGTTATAACTGGAAAAGGATGTTGTACTACCGGTAAGTACTAAGAATGAATGTCACTTGGGGGTTGAATAAAACTGATAATGATGTGAGCACAGAAAAGACATTTGTGGTTATTTCATTATACCGGTAAATGTTATGTTATATTTGTCTGATTTACAAGTGCTTCTTTGATTTAATTGTAAACAAGATGACTGAAATGATCAAAATCAATGTCAAACTGGCCAAAACACTCAATGAATAATTTTGAACACAACTGTAACAACCCCCTAAGCTAGTGTATGGGATAGATTTGTCTTATATCAGACCCCTTACCCATTTATATACTGTAAGTGTCAAAAAATTACACCTCCACACCATGCTTCACTGTGTCATAAGTGTAAAGAATTAAAGTGATCACAATTACTGGAATGATCTGGGACCTCCTCTCCGCTCACAGCTTCACCATCCTTCTCCTGTATCTTAATTGGATAGCTACACATTCCAGGACTTGTTTTGTGCTGCATGTTGTAGATTATATTTCTTTCTGTGTCTCTGTGTATTTTGCTGTGTTTAGTAATGATATTTTATATATATTATTTGCTATATTTTATGGCTTTAGGATGAAGAAATAAAATCTGAGCTCGGACAGAGAGACATATATGAGGGCGATCAGCAGTCTGCAGATGAGGGTGACATGATGAGGACAATTAAAGAGGAAGAAGAAGAGATGTATGTAAGGAGTAATCAGCAGGCTATGGAGGAGGGGGACATGATGAGGACAATTAAAGAGGAAGAAGAAGAGATGTATGTAAGGGGTGATCAGCAGTCTGTGGAGGGGGGTTACATGATGGGGACAATTAAAGAGGAAGGAGAAGAGACATATGTGATAGGTGATCAGCAGTCTATGGAGGAGGGTGACATGATGAGGACAATTAAAGAGGAAGAAGAGATGAATGTGAAGGGTCATCAACAGTCTATGGAGGAGGATGACATGATGGGGTTAATTAAAGAGGAAGAAGAAGAGACGTATGTTAGGAATGATCAGCAGTCTATGGAGGAGGGTGACATGATAAGGACAGTGAAAGAGGAGGACACTATTACAGTAGTCTTATCAGGTGAGTAATCTATCTTTAATATTTAATACAGTATCTCACAAAAGTGTTCAGCTTGTATAATAGTGTAAATTTGCTATCCCATCAAAATAACTTAAAAGGCAACTGAAGCAAGAGTGATGTGGAGGCTGCCATATCTATTTCTTTTTGAACAATACCAGTTGTCTGGCAGCCCTGCTGAGCTATTTGACTGCAGTAGTGTCTGAATAACACCAGAGACAAGCATGCAGTTAATCCAGTCAGATCTGACAATAATGTCAGAAACACCCGATCTGCTGCATGCTTGTTCAGGGTCTACCGCTAAAAGTATTAGCAGCAGATGATCAGCGGGATAGCCAGGCAACTGGTATTGCTTATAAGGAAATAAATATGGCAGCCCCTATATAACTCTCATATCAGTTGTCCTTTAACTCACAACCATTAATGTCTAAACCACTGGCAACAATAGCGAGCACACCCCTAAGTGATGAATGTCAAAATTCTGCCAACAGTTTATGTACCCACCATTATTTTCCAGCATTGCCTTAACTCTCTTGGGCATGGAGGTCACCAGACCTTCACTGGAAGTCTCTCCCACTCCTCCATGATAAAGCTGGTGGATGTTAAACCCTCAGTTTCTGTAGCATGGCAGTGGTCATCTTGAAGGTGTGTTTGGAGTCATTATCATGTTGGAATACTGCCCTGTTGCCCAGTTTCCAAAGGAAGGGGATCATGATATGCTTCAGCATGTCACAGTACATGTAGGCATTCATTGTTCACTCAGTGAAATGTAGCTTCCCAGTGCTGGCAGCACTCATGCAACCCCAAGACATGACACTCTCACCATCATGCTAGACTGTAGGCTACTTGCCTTGTTGCTGCCACATATGCTTGACATCCTCTGAACCAAATACGTTTATCTTGGTCTCATTAAACCACAGGACATGATTCTAGTAATCCATGGCCTTAGTCAGCTTGTCTTAACCACCCTGGCGTTCTATTAAGATCGCCAGGATGGATGCGCAGCAGTATTTTTTGTGGGTTTTTTACCCCCATCATGTAGCTAGCATAGCGCTAGCTACATGATTCCCCCCTCCCTGCACTATCTCTCGCACCCCTCCGATCGCCGCCGGCACACTCACCCATAAGGAAATCCCGTTCTGAACGGGACTTCCTTTAGGGCTTCCCCCGTCGCCATGGCGACGATCGTGATGACGTCATCGACATCCAGAGTTCCGATCCACCCCACAGCGCAGCCTGGCTCTGATTGGCCAGGCTGCGCACGGGGCCTGGGGGGGGGCCCTCTATCGCGGCTCGTAGCGGCGTATCGGCGGCGGCAATCGCAGTAGACACGCAGCAAGCGAAGTGCTTGCTGTGTGTCTGAAAAACACATAAAATAATCACATATCCCTAAATATGTACATAATAATAATAATTTGATTCCTCATCAAGCGAAAAGATGACATACAGTGAACAACTCAAAGAATTACTAAAGTGCTCAGTGCTCTAAACACAGGTGATTCAATTGTGACTCAGTGTGCATGCCCACGCCCCCACCAGCCAAGGGAGCGGGCATCTGCATACACACCTATGAAAGCTGGACACACAGTAAATAAAGTGCTCCGTGCTTTAAACATTAAATAAATAAATACAAAGAGACCTGTGTGCATGCCGACGTCCCCCCCCCCCCCCCTCCTCCGCAACGAGGCGGGCGTCCGCATACACACCGGCGTGCAAATATGTGCAAAATAAGTAAAAAACACCTCTTTCTTCCCTTCTTATATAATCTATCAAAAGTACAAAACAACTGCCTCTAAGCTGCAGAAAAAAATAAACAATCAATGCCCAAACCATCTATATATGATGACGTGAGCTGTGCACAATAAATACTAACAACACAATGAAAATTGATATATAGAGTCATCTTACCACTGAGGAAATGAGTAGGGAGCCCGGGAGAACGCCTTGCGCGGTCGCAGCCTGCAGCTGCTTCTGAGGGAGGCTA
This sequence comes from Hyperolius riggenbachi, assembly GCF_040937935.1. Classification (NCBI taxonomy): domain Eukaryota; kingdom Metazoa; phylum Chordata; class Amphibia; order Anura; family Hyperoliidae; genus Hyperolius; species Hyperolius riggenbachi. Next base: position 233,302,870 of record NC_090655.1, read on the forward strand.
TTAGACTGAGCTAACTCGTGTGTTTAAATATCCCCTATCTTTCTACACGCACAGCACGGCCACGCTTTCTGATGCCGGAACACGTGCGCTCCTATTGCATCACCGTGCTAGGATAGTCCCAGGGAATCCCTTTGTGTCTGATCTACGCCTGCGCAATATTGTTTGAGACGTCAGGACAGGGGACATCTATAATCATTACAATCACTCTTATTGGAGAGATGCATTAAGCACCATAACATCTATATCTACACATACAATAAATTCTCAATAATAATACATTGTACAGATCAATAAATATTCAAAATAATTGAAATCCATATCGATTCACTCTTCAAAATTTAACACACTGCCCTCTAGAGCAGCCTTTCTCAATCTTTTTACCTTGGAGGAACCCTGTAAATAACTTTTGGATCTCAAGGAGCCCCTGCAAACAATTTTTTGGTCTCGAGGAACCCCTACATTTATTTTTCAGGAGGCATGGTCTTGAAATAGGTTAGGCTGCTAATTTCACTATCTCCTATTACACTGACACTCATTATACTGTCTCCTGACCCCCAATTTAGTGCTTCTTGTTACAGTACCACCTATTATAGTGTGTGCTCTATTATACTTCCCCCATGATGGGATAAAATGCCAAGGAACCCCTGCAGAGTCCTCAAGGAACCCTGGTTGAGAAAGCCTGCTCTAGAGGGATAGCAAGAAAAGCACATCCTTGAGAACGTTTAGAGCCACGTATATAGAATGATGTTATTTTTCTTTCTTGTCTTTTCCTTATGGTTACTCTCTTGTCTTTTTATCTTCATATAAGTTCACACAATAAAATTAGATCTATTGGGATATGAAATTAATTCATTAATATTGTTCAAATTAATAATTCCATAAGATGTTACATAATGTTAAAAACAAGACTATACTCCCATATTGCTCACCTCCAATAGGGAGTCACATATAGAGAATTAGAGATAAGGTGAAATTGAGGAGAGACACCTCAGACCATTGAGTTGTTCACTGTATGTCATCTTTTCGCTTGATGAGGAATCAAATTATTATTATTATGTACATATTTAGGGATATGTGATTATTTTATGAATAGGGAGTGATCCAATTACAATTGGATGGTGTCTGGGAGACTTTTAAAGATTTTAATTGTTTTTTATGTGTAGAATGAGCTTCAAATAAAACTACGTTTTCACATTGGAGATTGGTGTGTCAAGTCACTTCAATTTTTGGAGTTTACTAGTAGTGTGTGGTTTTTGTTTCTTTTTTGGGGGTTTATGGTTGCAATAACGGGAGCCGCAGGATCTTTCAGAGGTGCACTTTAGTGCAGAGATGTATTGGTGCTCATTTTGATGTTTAAGAGTGTGAGAGTGATAACACCAAATTTACCACACTTGCTCCCCATTCACATCTGAGACTATGTTACACGAGTAACATGTGACATTCTTCACTTAGGGGTGTACTTTACTGTTGTTGTCAGTGGTTTAGACATTAAAGGGAATCTGAAGGGGAAATAATCGTATAATATAATGAATTATACAGTATATATTGTATAGCTAAGAAATAGGACATTATTAGCACAGATGTAAGTCTCATATTGTTTCCAGTACAGGAAGAGTTAAAGAGGAACTTTAGCCTAAACAGTGGCGTATCTAGGTAATACAGCGCCTATGGCAAATACTAAAAGTACACACACACACACATACACACACACACACACACACACACCGACACACACACACCGACACACACCGACACACACACACACCGACACACACCGACACACACACACACTCACACTCACACACAACACACACACAACCACAACACACACAACACACACACCACACACACCACACACACACACTCACACTCACACACAACACACACACCACACACACTCACACACACACCACACACACTCACACACACACCACACACACCACACACCACACACACCACACACACACACACACCGACACACACACACCGACACACACACACCGACACACACACCGACACACACACACACACCGACACACACACACCCACACACACACACACACACACACACCCACGCACACGCACACACCGACACACACACACACACCGACACACACACACACGCACACACACAAATACCAGAATGTAACAGTCACTATGAAATAAATGAGGCTGTCCTTCTGATCCTCTGCCTCTAATACTGGCAACGAGAACAACAACATCATAAATCCCATCATGCTTTGCACAGCATCAGGGGAAAAATGCCCGGGCAGTTTTCTGTGATGGGGCAGAGCTTAGCTTTTGTGGAGCTAAAAATGAGGCTTTGATAAGAAAAACAAAGTTCGGATGCTGTGAAACTGTTAAAGAAACACCAAGCCTTTTCAGCGCTGCTGAGTAGATTTTTAGTCTGGAGGTTCACTTTAAGAAACTTCAGTTGTCATCCATGCAAAAGAGCTCCTCTGAGCTCTCCGACAAAGCTTGGTTGGCTACAGTGCTGTTTTCTAATCTCAACTTGTCTCTCACTGTTCTTGTTTAAGGTTTTACTGTAGGAAAGTTCAAATTGTCATTAGCTCTGATCTGTTTCATAGTTTAAAATACGGAGTGTAGTTTGTAAACTGCAGATATTAGAGAATGATGCAATGTTATAAAAAAATAAAACTATATAGCTGAAAATAAAAGTGAGACTCTTTTCTGTGCTACTGATGTTCTAGTAATTATCCATACTACACATACAATTCATTATATCATTTTTTTTTTTTTTTTGCTTCAGTGTCTCTGTAATGCATATGTGAGAGACACTGTATATGAAAACTGAAACTTGGACTGTCTTTGTATAGCAGGAAGTTATCATTTTTCTCAATTTGCAGCAGGAAGTCCCGGCCTCAGGCACCCCTTGGACAACTGTCTCATTGAATCCCCCAACTGTATAATGGAAGATAATGTCATCATGCAGGATTCTACTGGAAAGAACCCAATGACCCCAAATACTCCTCTTGGCTCCTCCCATGGCTCAAACCCTCATGCCAGAACCCAACGGGGGAAATTTTGCTGTTCAGAATGTGGGAAATGGTTTGTACATGGCGGACATTTTATTGTACACAAGAGACGTCACACTGGTGAGAAGCCATTTTCTTGCAATGAATGTGGGAAATGTTTTGTACAGAAATCAGACCTTGTCATACACATGAGATCTCACACAGGTGAAAAGCCACATTCGTGTCCCGAGTGTGGGAAATCTTTTTTAAAGAAATCACTTCTTGTCATACACCAGAGATCTCACACAGGTGAGAAGCCATTTTCATGTCCTGAGTGTGGGAAATGTTTTGATCTGAAGTCAAATCTTGTTGTACATAAGAGATTGCACACTGGTGAGAAACCATATTGCTGTATGGAGTGTGGGAAGTGTTTTGTGCAGAAATCGCAGCTTACGGAACACAAAACAGTTCACATGGGTGAAAAGCAATTTTCATGTCTTGAGTGTGGGAAATGTTTTAAAACAAAGTCACATCTTGTCGCACATGAGAAGTCTCATACTGGTGAGAAGCAATATTCTTGTACCGAGTGTGGGAAATGGTTTGCACAGAAGGCATGGCTTGCAGAACATGTGAAATCTCATACTGGTGAAAGACCATATTCCTGTGCTGAGTGTGGGAAATGTTATGTAAGCAAAACCGTACTTGCCAAACATGTTAGAACTCACACCGGTGAGAAGCCATACTCCTGTACTGAGTGTGGGAAATGTTTTGTTCAGAGACCAGATCTTCTTGTACATGAGAGAACTCACACTGGTGAGAAGCCATATTCCTGTACTGAGTGTGGGAAATCTTTTGTACGGAGCTCACACTTTGTTGTACACATGAGATCTCACACAGGTGAGAGGCCATATTCCTGTGCTGAGTGTGGGAAAGGTTTTATAGAAAAGACACAACTTACTGTTCATGTGAGATCACACACAGGTGAGAGACCTTATCCCTGTGCAGAATGTGAAAAAAAATTTGCACAGAAATCACAACTTGTTATACATAGCAGAACTCACACCGGTGAGAAACCACATTCTTGTCCTGAGTGTGGGAAAAGTTTTGCACGCAAATCATGTCTGACCAAACATGAGAGAACCCACTCCACAGAGAAGCTGTTCACGTGTTTTGGGGAAATGCTTTGGAAATAAGTCAAGCCTCATTGTGCATGTGAGATCTTACATTGGTAAAAGTCCAAATTCCTGTTCTGAGGGTGGGAAATGTGTTGCACAATAACCAGAGCTTACTTAGCGTAAGTGAATTCACACTGGTTAGAAGCTGTGTTCCTGTACGGAGTGTGAGAAATGCTTTTTTTCAGAAGTCACACCTTACTAAACATGAGAGATTTCACACTGGTGAAAGGCTGTATCCTTGTTCTGAGTGTGGGAAATGTTTTTGAACTAGGTCAAATCTTGTTGTACACATGGGATTTCACACCAGTGAGAGACCATATTTCTCTGTGGAGTATGGAAAATGTTTTGTACAAAAATAAGGGCTAAATGGACACATGGGATCTCACACTGGTGTGAAGCTGCATTTCTGTACTGAGTGTGGGAAAGGTTTTGTACAGAAATTTAAGTTTACTGAACACACTACTGAGAAACTATATTGCTGCACTGAGTGAGGAAAATGTTTTTCACGAATAGGTTTTATCCAACAGACTGTAAATAATATATTGTTTTAGTCTCATGCTAAGTACACACCATACATTTTTGTGTTAGATGGTTCAATAGATAATTTCCAACATGTCCGTACTTATTTTCGATCGTTTTTCTTATCGATTTCTCATAGCAGTGAATGGAAATAGATAAGAAAAGATAACATAATCGAATCAAAAATCGAACCGGAAATTGATCAGATGGAAAATCGACCGAAAAAACGCATCGTGTGTACACAGCATCAGCCTCAGGCCTGAAAACCAATCATCTACTAAAGATATTATTACGCCTTTCCGAGCTTTGTTCAGCTCAGATCTCAATAAGTAGGAAAACAATGTATAAAACAATGTGGAGAACAGGATAAGAGGCTCTCAATGTAGTCAAACACATGTGGATATGTTGAGACCGAATAATCAACAGGTGGCTTACCTCAACAATGTCAAAGCTTGCGTTCACAAACTGCTTATTTGCACAACAAAAAGCAATGCATTTTGTGAGCTACACACTTACTTCTTCGGGTCAATTATGTGCCTACAAAAAATAGATGCATAAAGCTTAGCACTCCACACTTAAAGTGGTCTAACACCCAGCATTTCAACTTTGCTTTAAAAGATTGCTTACAGCTTATAAACTATTATGCCAGATTTTTTTTTTAGCAGAAATTCACTGAATGGATTAAACATGACATTTTAGTGCTGCATTTAGCTAGAAATGATCCTCGTGCTTTCTTGTTTAGTTATAAATGTATCTATCTACAATGTAACAAACAAACACTGCTCAGAGAGAACAAAGAGGGCTTCCCCGGCAGGCTTTTCAAAGGTCTATTTGTATTCCAAATAAAGATACATTTTGTAACTACAGATAAGAACGGATGCGGATTCCTAGTTAAATCCAACACTAAAATGTCATGTTTAACCCATTCAGTGAATTTCTGCTTAAAAAAAATCTGGCATAATAGTTTGCAAGCTGTAAGCAATCTTTTAAAGCAAAGTTGTAATGCTGGGTGTTAAACCGCTTTAAAGGACAACTGAAGCCAGAGGGATATGACATACACTGCCATATTTATTTTCTTGTAAACAATACCAGTTGTCTGGCAATCCTGCTAAACCTTTTCCTTTAACATTTTTAGCCATACACCCTGAACAAGCATGAGCAGATCAGGTGTTTCTGACAATATTGTCAGATCTAACAAGATTAGCTCATAGCAAAGAAATGAACAGCGCTACTTAAAAACAGATGAGTGCTTACCTGCAAAAGAGTGCAAGCCCCACTTATGGGATAAAATACACACTGAGCATACACATGACCTGTCTACCACTTGGAGGATGTTAGTTTCCTATAACAGCTTGCATGCAACTTGTTAAGTACTTGTCCCTCCCACTGTCAAAGAAGTCTTTCCTCCATGGGAGGGGACCTAACACTAACTAAACCCTACCTATGCATATGCATAGCCTGGGCGCGCTACCAAGTAAAATTGAAAATTGCGCAAAAAAGTGGGATCAGCACATCACCAGGCCGCCTCTGAATGGCCTCTGCTCAGAGATGCGCTGAGCCCCCCCAGAAACTACAAACGCACCTTGAACCCAAACAGAGGCTCTGCATATACACCAAAGGCAAAACTGTTAAGTGGGAGCAGCTGACCAGAAATAAATTAAAACATAGCAAAGAAATGAACAGCGCTACTTAAAAACAGATGAGTGCTTACCTGCAAAAGAGTGCAAGCCCCACTTATGGGATAAAATACACACTGAGCATACACATGACCTGTCTACCACTTGGAGGATGTTAGTTTCCTATAACAGCTTGCATGCAACTTGTTAAGTACTTGTCCCTCCCACTGTCGAAGAAGTCTTTCCTCCATGGGAGGGGACCTAACACTAACTAAACCCTACCTATGCATATGCATAGCCTGGTGATGCGCTGATCCCACTTTTTTGCGCAATTAACAAGATTAGCTACATGCTTGTTTCTGGTGTTATTCAGACACTACTGCAGCCAAATAGATCAGATCTTGCCAGGCAACTGGTAATGTTTAAAAGGAAATAAATATAGCAGCCTAAATATTGTTCTCACTGCAGTTGTCCTTTTTTTTTACATTTGGAGGTACAGTATAGAGTACAAGGCTAGCCTAAAACAGTGTAATAAAAACATGCATAACAATGTGCATTAAAATCAAGACAAATAAAAGCATCATTTAGCTTATAAAACATATTAGGAGCCATTGCAAAGGCCTTTGACACTGTTCCCCACAAAAGTCTGGTGCAAAAGTTGAGGATGCAAGGACTGGGGAAGAGTCTGTGTGCATGGATAGGGAACTGGCTAATGGACAGAAAACAAAGAGTTGTGGTCAATGGATCATACTCAAAATGGGTGAGCAGTGGGGTCCCACGGGAGTCTGTACTGGGTCCAGTGCTCTTCAATTTATTTATTAATGACCTAGTAGATGCAGTAGTGAGCAATATTGCTATTTTTGCAAATGATACAAAATTGTGCAGAATCATCAACTCTCAGGAAGATAGTGTCATATTGCAACAGGATCTGGATAGGATTTCTGTATGGGCGCATAAATGGCAAATTAAATTCAATGTTGAAAAATGTAAAGTCATGCATTTTGGTCGTACCAATGGTCTAGCACAGGCATGGGCAAACTTGGCCCTCCAGCTGTTATGGAACTACAAGTCCCACAATGCAATGCAGGAGTTAGACAGCCACAGTCATGACTCATAAAGGCAAATGCATTGTGGGACTTGTAGTTCCGTAACAGCTGGAGGGCCAAGTTTGCCCATGCCTGGCCTAGCACCTTATAAAATAAATGGGATACAGTTGGGGACATCAAACTTGGAGAAGGACTTAGGAGTACTCATCGACAACAAGTTAAATACGCGTAGTCAATGCCAAGCCGCTGCAGCTAAAGCTAATACAATTTTGGGATGCATTAAAACGGAAATAAAAACTCGAGATGCTAGCATAATATTGCCCCTGTTTAACTCTCTAGTAAGGCCACATCTGGAATATGGAATTCAGTTCTGGGCACCACATTACAGGAAAGATATTGCAGTTTTAGAGCAGGTGCAGAGATGAGCAACAAAATTGATACGTGGGATGGAAGGTCTCACTTACCAGGAAAGGTTAGATAAACTGGGTTTAGTCTAGCGAAAAGACACCTTAGAGGGGATCTAATTAACATGTATAAATACATCAGATGTCAATATAAACGCTTGGTGAATTAGCTTTTTGTTCCTAGGCCTTCTCAAAGGACTGGACATGATCTGCGCATGGAGGAAAAACATTTTAGCCATTTATTTAGGAAAGGGTTCTTTACAGTAAGAGTGATTAAGATAAGATGTGGAATGCATTGCCACAGGAAGTAGTGATGGCAAATTCTATACCTGCATTTAAAGGGGGCTTAGATGCTTTCCTTGCGTTGAAAGACATCCATGGCTACAATTACTAGGTAATGCCCAGTGATGTTGATCCAGGGATTTTCTCTGATTGCCATCTGGAGTCGGGAAGGATTTTTTTTCCCTTTTGGGGCTAATTGGACCATGCCTTGTAAGGGTTTTTCGCCTTTCTCTGGTTAAGCAGGGATAAGTGAGGGAGCAGTTTGGTGTTGTACTTTGTTCTCTGGTTAAACTCGATGGACGTATGCGTCTTCCTTCAACCCAAACAACTATGTAACTATGTACGGTAATTAAAGGAGAGTAACAAACACTGAAATATATAAAATGATAATAATAATACTAAATATCCGCATTAACCACTTGACGACCAGGGGATTTTTCCCTTATCTGTGCTGCGTGGGCTCTTCAGCCCACAGCACAGATCGTGTTTCAACCAGGGCGATCAGACTTCCCCCCCCCCTTTTTTTCCCCACTAGGGGGATATCCTGCTGGGGGGTTCTTATCGCCGCCGGCTGTTTGTTTTGCGGGGGGGAGGGCTCCTCAAAGCCCCCCTTCGCAGCGCTATTTTGCCCTCTCCGCCCTTCCCTCCCTCACCCTCCCTTTGCTGTGGGCGGCACCGATCCATCCTGCGCCGCCTCTAATAGGCTTTAGCCTATCAGATGCCGGCGATCCCCGGCCAATCAGAGGCCGGGGATCGCCGATCTCCTTTATGGCGCTGCTGCGTAGCAGCGCTGTATTGATGTAAACACCGGGGATTTCTTCCCCGCGTGTTTACAATTAGCCTGCGAGCCGCGATCGGAGGCTCGCAGGCTGTTCACGGAGACACCCTCCATGAACTGACATGAAACGTTTCCATGGAAACACCACTTCGACCTGCCGACGCCTATCGGCGTTAGGCGGTCGTTAAGTGGTTAAAATAAGAGATATATAAGTATTTGAAGGAATGAGTATGTAAAGCCTGCAGAGCTTGCAGAAGGCTGCACTGATAATGGTGTAGAGAGAGAGGTGCATCTAAATGCTGCATACAGCAATCACTGACAAAAGCTAAGCATATGTGGGCAGAGCCCGGGGAGTGAGGCTTCGTTCACATTATAAATCGCCAGCGCTATCACAAGCACTGGCTGATTTATTGAGAGTTTTGTTCTGCGCTTTTCCCTGCACTTTGCGCTTAGAAATGCGCATTTCTAAGCGCTTCTGCAGAGTGATTCGTGTTTTCATTTCCTGACGTCAGTCAGGAAGTGAACTCTTTCACCCGGAAATGAATAAATACAATGGGCTCTATTCATAAAAAACTTGTGGCGTAAATGCTCGTAGAGGTAAAATACCGCAGTGGTATTTTACACTTCTGGGTGGTCATTCAAAAAAATCTTGCCAGCTGCGATGCAAGAGCGGAGATCTCCCGCTGAAAGCTGGCGGTAAGCTGTCGGAAGGCATGCGGAAACACTTCAGTCGGCAGAGTCCCTCCGTGCGCTGCTCTCTCTGGGAGGTCTGTCCCATTCACTTGTATGTAATCCGCAAAATCAGAGGAAGCGGTATTTCCCGTCCACATACCGCTTCCTCTAATCTTTATGAATGGCCATTTTGTTACTTTTTTCTAGATAAATCTAGAAAAACACTGGAGAAGGCGGAAATTTCTCGCTCTGCTGGGGGATTGTAGATTTTAATGCGGGAACAGCTTTTATGAATGCCTACTTTGCTAAATGGACGTGAAAATCCGCTGTTTTGAGCGGAAAACTTGCGGTAAGGTTTTATGAATAGAGCCCAATGTATTCATTCATGAAAGTGCTGGGGAAATCTCTATACAAAGTGCTTTTTCAAGCGCTTTATTTCCCTATACCTACCACTGAGCAAAAATGCTCAGAAAATGGTACAGGCAGCGCTTTGGTGAGAGGTTCGGAAATGAATGGCTCAGATGTGAACACTCTCATAGGGAATCATTGCACGAGCGTTTTTAGGGCGATGTTAAGTATCGCCAGCGCTTAAATAAACAATGAAAACGCCCTGGTGTGATTAAGCCCTGATTGCGGATATGTGATTGCGAAAGTGGTGATCTAATAGATGCGTTCCAGCTTGGAATACAAGTGTTGCTCCATGTTGACTGTAAGTGGAGGGGGCGCGATGACCAGAAGTGAGTGGGAGGAAGGGGAGGTGACGGTAACTCTCCAGTGTGGGCCGTAAAGATGGTGTGTTGCTCCTAGAGGGTGAATTGCAGAAGTAGGATGTGAAGAAATATGCGGCATTATGTTCCACTCTGTGGAATGTAAAGTGAAAGATCTCCACTGGCGCTCAACGTGGCGCAACACATGCCTTCCAGGGTAGAACGCGCCTGTTACATCACCACTTCCACAATCCTATTACTATGGCATATATACTCACCCGGACCACAAGCGCGCTCTGTAGAGGAGCTCAGGGCTCCACTAGTCAGCCGTTCTGGTGAGTCCCTCTTCCACACATCCACAATTACTCTCCGGGTTCCACCATATACTTTACTCAGTTATTGCTGTATGCAGCGTTTAGCAGCACCTCTATACTATTGCCAGTGCAGCCTTCTGTAAATTCTGCAGGTTTTAGATACTTATTCCTTCACATACTTCTATATCTCTTATTTTAATGATAAACATGTTTTATTATTATAATTAGATATTTCAGTGTTTGTTACTCTCCTTTAACCACCCTGGCGTTCTGATTAAATCGCCAGGGTGGCTGCGGGAGGGTTTTTTTTAAATAAAAAAAAAAATATTTCATGCAGCCAACTGAAAGTTGGCTGCATGAAAGCCCACTAGAGGGCGCTCCGGAGGCGATCTTCCGATCGCCTCCGGCGCCCAGAATAAACAAGGAAGGCCGCAATGAGCGGCCTTCCTTGTTTTGCTTATATCGTCGCCATAGCGACGAGCGGAGTGACGTCATCGACGTCAGCCGACGTCCTGACGTCAGCCGCCTCCGATCCAGCCCTTAGCGCTGGCCGGAACTTTTTGTTCCGGCTACGCTGGGCTCAGGCGGCTGGGGGGACCCTCTTTCGCCGCTGCTCGCGGCGAATCGCCGCAGAGCGGCGGCGATCAGGCAGCACACGCGGCTGGCAAAGTGCCGGCTGCGTGTGCTGCTTTTTATTTCATTAAAATCGGCCCAGCAGGGCCTGAGCGGCAGCCGCTGGCGGTGTTGGACGAGCTGAGCTCGTCCAGACCGCTCAGCTGGCTCTTAATATGTTTTATAAGATAAATTATGCGTTTATTTGTCTTGCTTTATACAGCCATGCAATTTTTATTTACCGTATGTATTTATTATACTGTTTTAGGTTAGCGTTCTTCTCTATATTGTACTTCTAAGTTTTTAAGTGTGGAGCCTTAAAGTGAACCTGAGGTGAAAATAAACTGATGGGATAAACAATTATATATATCCTCCTACGCCTAAAAATGTACAAAGTAGGTTGGATGTTTTACTGTATCTAATCATTGGCAGCCTATTAAATGTGGTGTTTACTATATTCCCGACAAGGTACCGACAAGACAGAAGCTGTCATTTCCATGCCTAGAAATTAACTCTTTCAGGCAGCAAAATAAAACATGTAAAACAGCCTGGGTATTAATATGTTTTGTACTGCACATACACATGTTTATCTCATCATGTCACATATCGCCTCAGGTACACTTTAAACATTGCATCTATTTTTCATAGGCACATTATTGACCTCACAAAACACATTGTCCTTTTATCATGCAACTAAATGATTGTTTGTGAACACAAGACATTCTTCTTGAGGTAAGTCAGCTCCAATTCTTTTTGTCAACGTATATACACATGTTTGAGAACATAGGGCCCTGATCCTGACCTGTTTTTAGAGAGAGCAACCAGTCGGCAGGTATACCTTCCTTTTTCCCCAGTACAGTATAGTTGTTCCCACCCCCCACCCTCCCACGCGCAGAAGGTAGTTGCTGTATAGCAAATGGTTTGTGAGTACCCTGTTTATTTTCCTCCTATCAACTCATTATCTGCAACATACTGCACCATATTGGGCTTCTGTCCTTCTGGGTTTTTTTTTTTTCTTCAAGCTCACTTGACCGACCCACCAAAGTATATAACGGAGCATTTTATTCACTAAAGAATAAAACATTTTTCATAAAGGACCACCATCTTGAAAATTTTAAATACATATTTATAAGAAGTACATTACTCCTTTAGTAAAATGCACCATAAATCACTTTTCTCCTGCATTGCTGTTGTTTACAGTAGATAATGAAAATCTGACAGATCTGACCAGATTTTGGAGTAGTTCATCTCCTCATTGGGGGATTCTCAGTATTTAAGTCATTAGAAAATCACTCTATGGAAAAGATCTATGTACAAAATTCCATCCAGACACACAACTTGTTTGCATGCTATTTTGACAGTTGAACTGAGCAACTGCCATTTAGTAAGTGCTTTTGAAAAAAAAAAAACCTGAGAATCTCCTATGAGGAGACTTTCTGTAAGTGAAAGCACCATAGGAAAAAAGTAATTTATAGTGCATTCTATTCTGGCACAAATGTAGGTCTTATACAGATGTATACACATGCATTTTAAATATTACAATTTTTGCGACAGTTGTATCAGTTGTAGCTTTGTCTTCACTCTAAGATTGCCATTGGTCTTTTACAATGATCAGATTGAGTTCAGCTGTTTGTGTACGTAATGATGAAAAGTGTCCCCTGTATCCAGGGTGAAGCAGAGAACTTTCTCTTCTTTATTTTGCTCTGTAATTATTTTTTTTTTACTTTTTTTTGTGTCTAACAAAGCACAATGCCATCACTTAGCTTTAGTGACATGGAACAAAGCCTTCCAATGACTTCATAACAACATTTCCTTGTTTTTCTGAGTTTTCTGCCATGATTAATGTTTAAAAGCATAAATGCAATTTTGAGTTTTATCCCACTACGGGAAGCAACAAGTAAAATGTGGCTGTAAATATACTAGTCAAAAATGTACCTGACTTGCTGCAGCAGGTTTTACTTCCTGAGTTGTAGCCCCTTTATCACACTTATTTCAAGTCACTGAAAAAGCAAGCAATAGACTTAACCACCCTGGCGTTCTATTAAGATCGCCAGGGCGGCTGCGGGAGGGTTTTTTTTAAATAAAAGAAAAACTATTTCATGCAGCCAACTGAAAGTTGGCTGCATGAAAGCCCACTAGAGGGCGCTCCGGAGGCGTTCTTCCGATCGCCTCCGGCAGCCAGAAGTAACACGGAAGGCCGCAATGAGCGGCCTTCCGTGTTTTGCTTACTTCGTCGCCATGGCGACGAGCGGAGTGACGTCATGGACGTCAGCCGACGTCCTGACGTCAGCCGCCTCCGATCCAGCCCTTAGCGCTGGCCGGAACTATTTGTTCCGGCTGCGCAGGGCTCAGGCGGCTGGGGGGACCCTCTTTCGCCGCTGCTCGCAGCGGCGATCGGGCAGCACACGCGGCTGGCAAAGTGCCGGCTGCGTGTGCTGCTTTTTATTTGAACAAAATCGGCCCAGCAGGGCCTGAGCGGCAGCCATCGGCGGTGATGGACGAGCTGAGCTCGTCCATACCGCTAAGATGGTTAAGGTGCATACACACATCAGACTATAGTCTTTGGAAAATGAAAGATCACAGACCAATCTTACCACCCTTCATGTAGTATGAGAGCCATACTCTACACAGTCTTTTCTATGGAGCTGAACTCCACATCAAAAAAAAATCTTTGCAAGATGCTGCACACAAACATGCTGTACAGACACAACAGATCAGTATCTGCAAAAGATCTGTTCCTGCCAAAGATCAATTCCTGCAAATTGCAATGATAGTCTATGAGATCTGCAGATCATCATACACACATGATTTAACTGACATTCATCTGCAGATCAAGCAATCATCCGCAGATCTGAAAATCCATCCTGGTGGATCTGATCTGCAGATGAATGTCAGTTTAATCGTGTGTATGATGATCTGCAGATCTCATAGACTATCATTGCAATTTGCAGGAATGGATTTTTGGCAGGAACAGATCTTTTGCAGCTACAGATCTTTTGAGTGTGTGCACCATGTTTGTGTGCAGCATCTTGCAAAGATTTTTTCTGATGTGGAGTTCAGCTCCATAGAAAAGACTGTGTAGAGTATGGCTCTCATACTACATGAAAGGTGGTAAGATTGGTCTGTGATCTTTCATTTTCCAAAGACTATGGTCTGATGTTTGTATGCACCTTTAGTTCCCTAGCTGTATTTGTAGCTCTTGCTAAGGGAGCTCCTCCCACTAATTCGCTTATTAGGCCCACCCTGCACAATACATACCTGCTTACAAGGAAGGAAAGATGGTGAGTTGTACAAAGAGTTGGTGGAGAGATAGACATTTTAGAATGGATGTGACAAACAAATGATTTGGAGACAAAGAGGATAAGGGGGGCAGGATGGTAGTCAGGAAGGGCTGTGGAATCAGTACAGAGTATTTTTCATGTCAGTGGAAATGTAAATGTTTATACAAATTTTAAAGAGGAACTTTAACCCAGGACTGAACTTCATCCCAATCATTAGCTGATATCCCCTTTCCTATGAGAAATGATTTACCTACTCTAACAGATCATGGGGGGGTATGTATGGCTGATATACTCTCCCACAGTGTGATGTCATGACCATGGTACTGACAGTTTGCTGTCTGTGAACCTCATTGCATTGAGGGAAATAACGGCTTTCTTCAACTGCCAAGCTAGTATTATCTCCCTCTGTGCACATAACTCTTAGTAAATGAACATTCTGTACAAATCGCCTGGCAGAACTAAAGATGTCAGTGATGCATTTCAGTATGTAAATCAGGGAGAGGAAAGATTCCACATTGGGCAAACACTGACTAAATAATTAATACATTAATGTTGTAAAAAAAGGGGGGGGGGGAGAAATTTTATTAATTGTTATTTTTCACTACAATTCCTCTTTAAAGTTCATCTGTATTAAGCCATTTCCTGTGAGCAGATTGGGGTCGTACAATTCCTGAACACTTACTTCCTGTGAAATAATGTATGAAATTTCTGATAAAATTAATAAAAATTTAACCAAAAAGGTGTTTTTACTTGTTTGGTCAGATTACCAATAATACAGAACACCCTTTCTGTCTTCTGAGGTTTTCATTACATCATAAAGAATCATCTGGTCTTTAGCAGGTTTCAAAATTATTTATATCCAACCTCGGGTGTTAAAATCCATACACACGCGAGACTGCGGTCATGGGAAAATGAGCGATTGCTGACAGTGACATGTGAACAGCGTTGGTGCAAGTTTGAATTAAATGATTGGGATTCAATTATAAGTTAAGACTGTTTGTGACTAAATAGTGGGCAATAACCTGTGGGTAAATTCTTATATGGTGTAGTCTCGATACTCAATGTGAGAAATCTAGTGCCCACTATTATCCAGTAGTGTGGTATCTGGAAACAGGATAGGCCTGGTGTAACCTTTTGAATAAAGACAGTAAACGGCTCAAATTGGACTGGAATCTGTCTTTTCAGCGTGTAGATGGAAATCTGCTCTTCAGAGTATTTGTTGTGTTGGGATATTGGGCTTGATTCATTAAGCAGCACAGCTTAATGTGAGGAGCTCGAGTTGTGCACATGCTACGCAGGGTGTTGCAACGTAGCGTACACTGGTAACTTACACACGCTTCTTGCTAATAATGACTGCTCCACTCATCCTGCCCTGAACCACGTTGGGTCCAGTGGCTTTGTAGGACGTGATTTTGGCACTTTGATTAGCCCAATCGGCTGCCTGTCAAATGGTATAGGAGTACTTGATATGCATCAAAGCTAACTGTTGGAGCAAGGTGCACAATTCATTGGGTAATTTACTAATTATTTCCATATTGTTGCCATAGCCGTTTAAGTTTTGGGAACTGACAAAAACATAAAGCTTCGTCCCTTCAAAACCTAATTTTCCCCAACACAATGATGAAACATCTTTCTGGACTGATTGGGTTTGATTCACTAAGACAAATAGCATGCCTTATCAGAGTAGCATAGCAAACTTATGCCTGGCAATGACGAGAGCTCCACTTGTCCTGCCCTAAGCCCCTGCGGGTTCGTATCGCTCGTTATGCTACTCTGATAAGGCGTGTTAACTTTGATAACGCATGCTATTTGTCTTAGTGAATCAAGCCCAATCTATCTTATCTGGGGTCAGGAACCAATGCCAGCTTACTTTCAATAGATTTTCCTAGTGCATAATGAAGAGGGAAGCTTTCATTAACTACTCAAAGACCACGTCCCGCCAATGGGTGTGACCGCGTCGGCAGCCCCAGGACTGCCTGACGCCAATTGGCGCCAAGTCCTGGGGCCGGCTACTGCAGGAGATCGCGCACGTGGATGCACGTGCATCTCCGCTTGGTAGGCGGAGCACTGGGATGATATATGTGATGTAGTTTAGTATGTTATGGTCTGGACTGGTGGCATCAGATGGATGAGGGGTGGAACAGTAGGTTAGGAATGGGTGAAGGACGGAGAAGTGGCATGAGGAACTAGTGAGCAACAGGATATGTGACATAGAGACATAGAGGGTGAAACAATAGGTGAATAAAAAGGTGGAGACCAGTACAGATGACCCGAGGGGTAGATGAGGGCCAGGGGTAGCTACCTGAGGGGTAGGTGAGGTTCAGGTGTGAAGGGAGGGTCATGAGAGGTGTCATAAGGTATAGGGGAGGTCGGGTGGTGACGTGTTGAGGGATTTGGTTCCCAAAGAGGGACATCTGCATCTGAAAAAAGGACAGTTGGGGGCTTTGTTAAACTTCTCCATTAATCAAGTTATTAGCATTGGTACCTGTGACCAAAAAAAAACACAAATTCAATGTTAGACACCTCAGAAGAGAGAGAAGTCTCTGGATAATTCAGAGGCTTTCCCCATCTGCGTACATTTGTTGTCAGCGCAGGGCTTTTTTGCAGAAGGTGAGCCAAATGATGGCTCACCCTGCTGCCGCACAAATTCAGGGTGGCACTAAATACTACTCCCCCTTCAAGTCATAGCAACTCGGAGGGATAAGTAATACGGGGCCATCTATAGCCACCCCAAGCTTTGGAGCTATGTAGCGAGTGCCGAAAAAAGCCCTGCCTCGCCCCCACCCTCCTCGACCACACCACACCAATTCAGCGCTGGGTCCTTTCTAAGGTGCTCTCTAGAGCATCTTACTGAGGTAAATATCTTGTCTGTTTTTAAAAGACAGGCTTAGCCTGTGATTACTCGTAATCGTTTAAGGGAACTGCAGTTATCTATTTAACCACAAGATGGCAGCTTTGCCTCTGCCGGAAACCATGGAGCGCAGGCCGGAATTGATGGAGCCACACACAGGAAGTGCAAACGAGACTTTTGTTCGGACTGGAAGAGAAGGTGAGATTACTGTCGCTATATATTTATTATGTCATGCATGTATTATGCTATGTTTCTAAAATAAAAACAAAACCGGGAAACGTAATTATTCTCAGTCAACACAATTCACCAAGTGGGGAATATTATGGAAGGTGAAGCTAAAGAGCTGATATGGACGGGGGAGGGGAGGACAGGTATTGGAGTGGGGAAAGAGACAATATTGATGGGGGAGGGGCACACAGTGATGGGGGTGGGGGGAGGAGTGCAAAGAGGACACTGGAAAGCTGGGACGCATAACAATGAGAGGGATAATCTAGTATTGTCAGTAATTAGATAGGAAGACCTTGCAGGCCCACCTGGGTCATAACAGGCCATTGTGATGTTGCTGCAAGTTCAGTAAATGAGTGGTTGTGTTACTGCAGTTATGTGCTTGTTCGCAGAGATATTTTAAATATGCAGCTTACCCTGGATTTATTAAAGCTAACCTTAGGTTGAACAAAGTAAAGTTAAAGTGCCCATGCATTACTCGATTTGTGGCATCGCTATTCTGCCGGTTCGATTATAATTATAAAATCTGTCAGAGATCAGTGTCGATGTGGTGAAAGTTTTTGCAACGTTGTCAGATTTTGCAACTGTTTGCAATAATTTATAGGTATTAGTGTTAGAAAGAGCAGCCTAACCATTGACCAAGCTATTACTATTAGAACATGCAACCCAACCTAACCCTACTTTCACACAGAACCCTCCTTTGCTGGGCAACTAATACCCCCCACTTTGGTGGACAACTAATAACGCCCCCCTTCCCCGGAGGAAACTAATAACCATGTCATTGCCGGCAATTGCAAACAATTACAGCTGAGATTCCTGGGAGAAGCCACGCATGCGCAGTTATGCACAGTCTGTACAGTGAGCATGCGCTGTACGGCAAGTTGCAGTATCTTTCACCACACCGCAACATGGCCTACCAATCAGTCATTTTGATTGATTTCCAGACAAGCCAATTGAAACAATCAATCCGGCATGCTGGAAAGATCTCGGTCGGGTGTATGGCGGAGATGGCATTTAGTTATACCAAGAAGCCCGTGGTGAATGTGGAAGCAGCTCACTTATCTGTAACGTGCCTCCTCAAGCATCTTATCTACATCACCGGGGTGCTTGTACTCCAGGCCCCATATCATGTACTGACCTCACATACATGAGACAGGGTACAGAAGCCCCCAGCTCAAATTCTTATTGACTAACTCAACTGCAATCCTCACTATATGCTGATATACTACAAGAGGTCTGCAGACTTTTGCTGCTGATAGATTTCTATATCCATGCAATCCAGTTTTGTTGGGTGATGTGTGTCGGCCTTAGTAAAGCAGCCCCATTGCCTTTCATGTATGCTGTGCTGGGACTGGTATCCATTCATGATTTGTTCCTCCTCTAGGCCACCTGACTATGCACTCAATAATCCTACCATAGCCACAGTGTAATGTCCCTACCATATTATTATTATGTATTATTATAGCACTGAAATCTACTGCAACACTTTACAGATAGTCAGAATCAGTGACAGGTCACTGGCTGTCCTCTGAGGAGGTCACACTCTAATATTTGCAAAGTCTAAGGCTAAGTTCACTCTTTGTGCGTTGCGTAATGCCTGCATTACAATATGAGCATAATACAACTCCCACTCTGCATGTTATTTTCATAGCATGAAGAAATGCCTGGATGTAATGCATGGTTGTTGCAGGCCCAGTTGTATGGGCAGTACACTCAAATGCAGCGTTAGGCAATGCACATAGTGTAAACACATCCTAACGTCTCCACTATATTATTATTTTGCTCTGACATCTTCAGAGTACATAGTCACATACAGAGTGCACAGCCACTGACTCTCAGAAGAGCTCACAATGTAATCCCCAATGTAGTTATAGTCTAATGCCCCAGCTATATTATGTGCTAGCAAATGTAGAATCAGTGAATTGCAAATATTAGAGCAATTTCTGTGCAGCTTGAGGTCCCTTTTACACTTGCCTTGAAAACCTGCAGTTAAACAGGATAATGCAATGCAAGGAAATGGGGCCTAGCACATCTACGGCATCTCGTCACAATGCAACGGAAGTGCCCGATCCTCCACCTAGCCACCACATATTCAACGGTGCGTTACCGTCGGACTTCCGTGGTGACAGAAGTAATGTCAATGGGTGACTCAGAAATTTTAACACACGTAATAGATGTGAAAGTGAGAAATGTGACATCGACTATGGAATTACACTGTGTATCTTGCTGAATCCACATTCCGCTTGTCACACTCCTATTACTACTCCAGTGTTCTCCCCAGAATTTTTTTCCAGCTGGGTGGCATGAAAAAGTAGCCGGGTGGGGAAGTAAGGTCACGTTGGATGGAGAAGGGGGGTCACGCAGGGGGGGGGGGGGGGGAAGTGTGTGTAGGATCACAATAAGTGTCACGTGGGGTATTTCGATCACCCTGGGTATTACTGGGTGTGGGAGAAGATTGCGGCGAGTGCTACTGGATGTGGAGCTAGTACCACTGAAAGCTGGGGAGGAAGCTCTCACCCTGGGTGCAGCTGATGTGGGTGAGGGGTTCATACTAGGTGCCTCACACTGTGTGATGCTAGTGGACTAGGGGTACACATTGGCTGCTGCTAATGGACAAGCGAGCATCTCCATTTGGTTCATATGGAGGTGGTCTCACACTGTGATGCTGATGGGTAGGTGCTGGTGGACGGGAATCTCAGACTATGAAAGGAGAGAAAAACAAATATAAAAAATGTGTGTGTGTGTGTGTGTATATATATATATATATATATATATATATATACACACACACACACACAGTGGCTTGCAAAAGTATTCGGCCCCCTTGAAGTTTTCCACATTTTGTCACATTACTGCCACAAACATGAATCAATTTTATTGGAATTCCAAATGAAAGACCAATACAAAGTGGTGTACACATGAGAAGTGGAACGAAACTCATACATGATTCCAAACATTTTTTACAAATAACTGCAAAGTGGGGTGTGCATAATTATTCCGCCCCCTTTGGTCTGAGTGCAGTCAGTTGCCAATAGACATTGCCTGATGAGTGCTAATGACTAAATAGAGTGCACCTGTGTGTTATCTAATGTCAGTACAAATACAGCTGCTCTGTGACGGCCTCAGAGGTTGTCTAAGAGAATATTGGGAGCAACAACACCATGAAGTCCAAAGAACACACCAGACAGGTCAGGGATAAAGTTATTGAGACATTTAAAGCAGGCTTAGGCTACAAAAAGATTTCCAAAGCCTTGAACATCCCACGGAGCACTGTTCAAGCGATCATTCAGAAATGTAAGGATTATGGCACAACTGTAAACCTACCAAGACAAGGCCGTCCACCTAAACTCACAGGCCGAACAAGGAGAGCGCTGATCAGAAATGCAGTCAAGAGGCCCATGGTGACTCTGGATGAGCTGCCGAGATGGTGTGGGAATCTGTCCATAGGACAACTATTAGTCGTGCACTGCACAAAGTTTGCCTTTATGGAAGAGTGGCAAGAAGAAAGGCATTGTTAACAGAAAGCATAAGAAGTCCCGTTTGCAGTTTGCCACAAGCCATGTGGGGGACACAGCAAACATGTGGAAGAAGGTGCTCTGGTGAGATGAGACCAAAATGGAACTTTTTGGCCAAAATGCAAAACGCTATGTCTGGCAGAAAACTAACACTGCACATCACTCTGAACACACCATCCCCACTGTCAAATATGGTGGTGGCAGCATTAGGCTCTGGGGGTGCTTCTCTTCAGCAGGGACAGGGGAGCTGGTCAGAGTTGATGGGAAGATGGATGGAGCCAAATACAGGGCAATCTTGGAAGAAAACCTCTTGGAGTCTGCAAAAGACTTGAGACTGGGGCGGAGGTTCATCTTTCAGCAGGACAACAACCCTAAACATAAAGCCAAGGCAACAATGGAATGGTTTAAAACAAATCATATCCATGTGTTAGAATGGCCCAGTCAAAGTCCAGATCTAAATCTAATCAATAATCTGTAGCAAGATCTGAAAACTGCTGTTCACAAACGCTGTCCATCTAATCTGACTGAGCTGGAGCTGTTTTGCAAAAAAGAATGGACAAGGAATTCAGTCTCTAGATGTGCAAAGCTGATAGAGACATACCCTAAAAGACTGGCAGCTGTAATTGCAGCAAAAGGTGGTTCTACAAAGTATTGACTGAGGGGGCTGAATAATTACGCACACCCCACTTTGCAGTTATTTATTTGTAAAAAATGTTTGGAATCATGTATGATTTTCGTTCCACTTCTCACGTGTACACCACTTTGTATTGGTCTTTCACGTGGAATTCCAATAAAATTGATTCATGTTTGTGGCAGTAATGTGACAAAATGTGGAAAACTTCAAGGGTGTGAGAAAACGTGGAAGAGCCGCCGCGAGCACTCAGAGCAAGGCGGCTGATTCCGCGTCCAATGCAGCAGGTTGCGCGTGTGGGTCTGCATTCACTGGCATGACGGAGCGCGATGTAACCGCCGCATGCCTTATGAACAAAGCGGCGGATTCCGCGTCAGACGCGGATGTTGGCACGCATAGGCATAATTCTGACAGTACTGCTGAACACGGAGGAACCGCCGCATGCTTGGACAGCGGTGCGTCTGGTTCCGCATCCAACACAGCAGAAACATTACAACACGTCTGGTGTGGCTGGGACTGATAGTCCACACTGGTTCAGGAAGACGCGCGCACGGAGAGGCAGAGCCTTTATGATAGTCAGAAGGGCGTCAGCTGACCAAGCCGGTCAGCTGACAATTTCAGCAGTTTTCATTGGTCCAGCACTTAGGGGTGGCGCTGGAGAGCGCTGGGGTATATATACTGGGTGCTGGTCATTTCTCTGGTGTCTGGCGTTGCGATCACTACGTGGTAGCACTCAGACCTTCTGTCAGTATCTGTGTTATTATCTGTGTTATTATCTAGATCAGTTTCCAAGGTGTTGATGACCAAGGAGCTCACACCTTAGTCTAGGAATCCTGTTATTATCTGTGTTATTATCTAGATCAGTTTCCAAGGTGTTGATGACCAAGGAGCTCACACCTTAGTCTAGGAATCCTGTTACCATCTGTATTATTATCTAGACCAGTTCCGGGGTGTTGATGATCTTGGAGCTCACACCCAAGTCTAGGCATTGTTGATTATTTGTTATGACCTTCTGCTTTCCTGACCACTTTTCTGATCTCTAATTAGGTACTTCGCTATTTCTGATACTCTGTTACCAAACTCTGCTAGTCTTAGAATTCCGCATCTGTCTCCTGTCTCTGTACTTTATCTGTCTGTGTGTTTACGACCTGGCCCGTCCGACCTCGAGAACTATCTTCCCTGTTGGGAGATAGTTCCCTGTCCTGTCAGTGACACTTCACCTTTGGTGTCACTCACTCTCTGATCCTTCCCACTCTCAGCCTGGCTCCGCCCCTTGGGGAGCATCAGACCAGTGGAAGGAACCTGTTCTCTAAGCAGTATCTCGTACTGCCTAGCACCCTCTACGTGGGTGCTCTCCTCAAAGTATACGGTTGCACCAAACACTCATATTACTCAGGTGTCCAGAGGTTAGAGATATATCTGATTATCGGTGATACTGCAGATCATCAATAATCGGGTATATATCTGCATTCTCGGTGATACTGCAGATCACCGGTAATCAGATATATATATATATATAATCAGTACAAGGGATCAGCAGCACCACTGGTATATTCCACTCAAGGGAAACTGTATGCAGGCAGACAGAGTAATCCCGAAGTGTCCTCACAATATCATAGAATGTCCACAAGGGTCTGCAGCACACAACGCTCTTTATTGGAGCCAAACAGACACTTGTACAAGCAGCAACAGTTGTAGGCGTCCCCGTCCTTTTTCAAGCTAATTACACACATTTTCAGCTAATTTTCAACTAATTACACACCATTTATATACACTCCCTAACAGGAAATGACACCATTTATATACACTCCCAAACAGGAAATGAACCCATAGTTGCCTAGAAACAAATCAAAGCACATCAAAAAAAGAAAAAAAAAGGATATTACATATGTGTTAAATGACACTTATCTGTAAAAAATAAGTTCATTTCAAAGTCCATCAGTAGTTCCATTATGATGTGGACCATATTCATGGCAACCTGAAACAATCACAGAAATAGATGTACTGGTAGGTCTCATAATCCCTATTCAATCCAGATGGGAACAAAGTCCATAATTGATGTATCCAAAAAACTTCTCGTTTTAATCATTTGGTCACCACCTCCCCTCAATTTAGGTATATGGTCAATTATCATAAATTTTAAATCACTTTCCTTGTGTCCTTTATCTACGCAGTGTTTAGCCACCGGGATTTCACAATGTTTGCCACGCACAGAATGTTGTCCAATTTGATCGTGCTTTTTTTACGTCGTCTCGCCAATATATTACAATCCGCAAGGACATTGTAAAAGATAGACAACATAGGAGCCTTGGCATGTGAGGAAATGTCTAATTTTACATTTCTCTATCCCACAATGTCCTTGCAGATTGTACTATATAAGGTTATATATATCCTTTTTTTCTTTTTTTTGTTGAGCTTGGATTGGTTTCTCGGCAACTATGGGTTCATTTCCTGTTCGGGAGTGTATATAAATGGTGTCATCTCCTGTGTGTAATTAGCTTGAAAAAGGGCGGGGATGCCTGAAATTGCCGCTTGTACAAATTTCTGTCTGGCTCCAATAAAGAGCATTGTGTGCTGCAGACCCTTGTGGACATTCTATATGACCTGCACGCTCCACTGTGCTATGAATCACAGCCCACTACACTACTCCGTCCCGCTTTATGCACTGAACTTCGTGCATATAAATTAACATTCATGTTCAGCCGGACAATGATTGTGCTCTGCCTCTAGTCTTTGCCCAGCACGTCCCTGCACAGCTTACAGACAGTCATGAGCCTCTGCAGTGACAGTCGACAGCTAGCGCTATGGTCACGCCTCTTACCATGCTCTGAGCCAATCAGTGCATGCGCTCACCGGGAAGCGCGAGATCTCGTGCGCAGAGGTGAAGAAGCGCGTCCTGACTGCCGGGCACTTGTTAGTGAAGAGCGCAGCTCAGGGTGAAAGTGGTTTCTTCAGTCGGGCGGTAATTTATTTTACCTGGGTGCTCCGCCCAACTGATTGATCCTAAGGAGAACACTGCTACTCTCCATACCCCATCCAGTCAGCTCAATTTCAGCATTTATACATTGTACAGCGCTGACATCTTCTGCAGCACTTTACAGAGCACATAGTTATGTCACTGACTGTCCTCAGAGGAGCTCACACTCTAATCCTATCATAGTCAAAGTCTAATGTCCTATCTTATTATTATATATTTACATAGCCATGACATTTGCAGCACTTTACAAAGTACATAACCATGTAACTGACAGTCCTCAGAGAAGCTCACAATCTAATCCTACCATAGTCATAGTCTAATGTCCTACCATATTATTATTGTTATTATTATTATTATTATCATCATTATGTATTTATATAACACTGACATCTTCTGCAGCACTTTAGTGAGGTATGGAGGCATAAGCAGGTAGCTCTCAAAGTTTAAGTTAACATATTGTGGGGTACGATCCCATTAGTCATTGTACAGTATGCCATTCCTGGTTAACTTTGGAGGCAGGGGGAGGGTTTTTTTTGGGGGGTGGTACCGGTGGTTCATGGGTTATTTTTATTTCCAGCTTTTCAATACGTTGAGGCCTTTCTACCATTGAGTGGATTGTGCAGGACTTTTACAAAATACATAGTCATGTCACTGACTGTCCTCAGAGGAGATCACAATCCAATCCCTGCCATAGTCATAGTCTAAAATCCTATCTTATTATTATTAATAATATGTATTTATATAGCACTGACATCTTCCGCAGGGCTTTACAAAGTACATAGTCATGTCACTGACTGTCCTCACAGGAGCTCATTCTTTAACCCCACCATAGTCATAGTCTAATGTTCTACCATATTATTATCCTTATTATTGTTAATAATATGTATTTATATAGCACTGACATCTTTCGCAGCATTTTACAAAGTACATAGTCATGTCACTGACTGTCCTCAGATGAGCTCCCAATCTAAGTTCTACCATAGTGTAAAATCCAACTTTGTGTGAATTAATTTACTTATCTATATAATTTTGGGGTGGGGGGAAATAGTGCCCAGAGAAACTTAGGCAGAACATACAGACTCGTAAGTGCTCCAACAGCATTTCTCTCCATGGAATATGGGGATGACTGTCTCTGGGTGCACTGAGTATTCGTTTAGATTTATGGAAGACTTTTCTCAATATGCTCCAAGTAAAGTTACTTAAAGAAAACCCGAGGTGGGTTTGTCAAATCATATTGGGACACAGAGGCAATTTACAGTTTGTCAATCACCTCTGTGTCCTTACAGTGTGCCACCAGCCCCCCCACGGGCTCTGCTGTCCCCGTTATAAAAAGCGCCCGGCTGGTGACGCGCAGATTGTCGCTAGCCTGCTATTTACCTCTGCCTGTCATTCACCCGCTGCTCCTGTATAGCGTGGCTCCCCGAGTGTGTCCCTTCCCTCCCGGCTTCCGTAAGCCGATTGGAGGAAGCTTGCGGAGGCGGGGAGGGAAAGCAGGGAGCCGCGCTATGCAGGAGGCGGGGAGCGGCGGTGAATGACAAGCAGAGGTAAATAGCAGGCTAGTGACAATCTGCGTGGTGCTAGCCTGGGGCTTTTTTTTATGGGGGACAGCAGACCCAAGGGGAGGGGGGGGCGGCGGGTGCTGGAGGCACAATGGAAGGACACAGATGCAGCTCATTGTATACAGAACATGTCTCTGAGTCCTAATATGATTTCACAAACCCACCTCATGTTCTCTTTAAAGAGAACCAGTGCTGAAGCTTGGGTTCAGAAAGGGATACTTACCTGCAGTGAGGGAACCCTTTGTATCCTATTGAGGCTTCCCTCAGTGTTCTGTAGACCCCCTTGCCGAGTGCGGGTCCCCTGCATATCGGGGCTATGCACCCCCTCTGTGAAGAATGCAGATGTGCATGCACAGTAAACAGTAGCCACTTGCAGTAAGCCTTTTGGGGGTCAGCACTCAGCGAGAGGGGACACCAGAACACAGAGGAAGCCTCAATAGGATCCCGAGGCTTCCCTCTATTTCAGTAAAAATCACTTTTTGCACCAGAGTTTTGGCTCAGGTACCCTTTAAGTGGTGTGCACTGTTTACTGATGTCTCTCTATTGGATTTAATTATTCATGTCCAATTAATTATCGGTTTATTATCAGATTACAGGGAGGGGTGTCCCATATAAATCACATGGCCACATCACTGAGGATGGAGGAGGACTGGAGTCACATGACTGAAAGGATATTCAACCTCACTCTGGAGATCATCTACCTGCTGACTGGAGAGGTGAGGAAGAATCTAGGAAATCAGTGAGGTCACACCTGACCAAAGAGATGCGGAAGATTCTGGGTAGTCGGATGATATTGCTCCTGTCTGTTAATAATAACACAAACCAGACCGAAGAGTTGAGGAGGATTCTGATATTATTGTTGGTCTTTCTATACAGGGTTTTCCTCTGGTGAAGTCTGATGATCATGTGACCATCATAGTACCCCGACCTCACTCCCTGAGATCTGGAAGAAACAACAAGCAGAAGATTATGGAAGTCACCAGGAAGATGATGGAGCTGCTGATGAGAGAGGTGAGCAGTGCTGGGAATTATGGGACATTATGCAGTAACAGGAAGGGGTCTGGGTGGTGAGTGCATCATGGAACTTCTTAAAGGGAACCTTAACTGAACGGGGGGTAAAGAGTTTCACTTACCTGGGGCTATTACCAGCCCCCTGCAGCAGTCCTGTGCCCTCGGCGCCGCTCTGGAATCCTCTGGTCCTCCGCTGTCACTTAGTTTCGTTTTTGACGACTCACCAGTCGCCGGCCGCCATGCGTATTATTGGACGCATTCACCAATGCAATTAGCGCTATTGCGGACCGCAACGCGTACAAAAATACGCGTTACCGCATATCTACGCGTGCGGAATGCGGCAACGCGTATTTTTGTACGCGTTGCGGTCCGCAATAGCGCTAATTGCATTGGTGAATGCGTCCAATAATACGCATGGCGGCCGGCGACTGGTGAGTCGTCAAAAACGAAACTAAGTGACAGCGGGAGACCAGAGGATTCCAGAGTGGCGCCGAGGGCACAGGACTGCTGCAGGGGGCTGGTAATAGCCCCAGGTAAGTGAAACTCTTTACCCCCCGTTCAGTTAAGGTTCCCTTTAAGGCTAGATTTTTTTCTCAGAAGTGTTTGTAATTTTTTGTTTTTTAGAAGTGTTGCTACAAACCTGGTGTGAATACATTACATTCAACCACCTATTAGATAGGATAGTAAAGAAAAAATAATGAAATAGCAGTTATACGAGTTCATTTTGTTGTAGTAAAACAATTTGGTGATAAACTCTTTAACAGGTCTGCAGGGCTACGTATGTTCTTCAGTAATGTTCAGGCCAAATGAAGGTTACCAACGCAGACTCTATGGGCCTTGTTGAATTAACTTTTTCTGCTGAATTTTCTCCTAGGAGATAATGTTTCATCTTCTTGTTAAAATAACTTTTCTGCACATTGCAATAGAAAAGGTACCTAACAGTAGGTTTCAGTTGCAGGTTTCTTAACCTTCTTAGCGGTATGCCCGACACTGTATCGGGCATACCGCTGTCTGTCCTCCGGAGCGCACCAGGCTGAATAAATGTGCAGTAATGTCTGCAAAACCTTTTCCTAGCACTAGGCTAGCTAGTAAGAGTGCCCGGCACCCCTGGATCCCCTGGGATCCCCCCGTTTATACATTACCCCCCCCCCCTTCCCCTCCCTCCCGGTTCCAGCAATTGCGCAGCCTGCCTGCACAGCTTTGGTCTCTCTATGGTTAGGATCGGGTTTGCACATGACGTCGATGAGTGAAGACCGGAGCTGTCTGGGGAGGCTACGCCGATCGCTGGATCCAGGAGGGGGGGGGGGGGTAATGTATAAACTGGCTGGATCGGGGGGTGCCGGAAACTAGTGCTAGCAGAAGGTTTTTCAGCTATTACTGCACACTTATTCACCCTGGGGCACAAAGTTACATAACCTCCTGAGCGGCGTAATGCTCAGGAGGTTAAAGTGAGTCTGAAATGGAAATTTAAAAAAACACACCTAAGAAGATAGAAGGCTCTGGCTCCTATAGAGCCTTCTCATTCCTCCTACAGTCCCCATGTCCCCGTTAGCTACTCCTTCTTCCGCAGTGGGATGCTTCGGCAGTCTTCGGGAACCCGAGTGCTCCCGAGGACGCACTGCTCCGTATTGCGCATGCGTGAGCATGCATTCTAGCGCACTCTTGTGCACTTATACATGTGCAGTGCAGAGCAGACCAGACTGCCGATGCCTCCCGCAGCGGAAGAGAGCAGCCTCCGACCCATCGATCAGAGTCTGCTAACGGGGGAGTCAGCGGTGGAACGTAGGAGGGATGGAAAAGCTCTATAGGACTCAGAGCCTTCTCTCTCATTAGGTGAGTATCTGTTTTTGTTTTTATTTCCACTTCAGACTCCCTTTAAAAAGCATTTTCTTCACAAGTTAGAAACATATCACCTAGGAGAAAACTCAGAAGAAAGAAGTGAATTGAATAGAGGCCTATATGTCTGTGTCTCTTCATATAAGGTGTCACATTGTAACCATTTGTATGTCACCATGCAGGAGGGACAGTATATAGAAGGATACAAGGACCTCTACAAGGACACCATGACAAGGGATCAGCCGCCCCTCACATCACCAGGTAAGAGGAGACTTTCATTTCCTGTAAAGTACAGAGCAGTTTTGAGGGTCCACATACATCCCCCGTCATCTGATAATCACATAGAGACAAGTGGCTTTATTCATTAAGCTGCACTGCTAAAGCAGCGCACCTTAATGTGAAGGAGTGGCTGCTAATGCATGCTTTACATAGCAGCGCTCACAGCTATGTAAGGAGAGTGCCTTCCTTAGATAGGAGTGTGCCTCCCTTAGATAGGAGCGTGCTTTCCTTAGATAGGAGCGTGCCTCCCTTAGATAGGAGCGTGCCTCCCTTAGATAGGAGCGTGCCTTCCTTAGATAGGAGTGTGCCTCCCTTAGATAGGAGCGTGCCTTCCTATACATAGTTACTATGTATAGGAAGGCATACTCCTAAGTAAGGCACACTCCTAAGGAAGACACACTCCTTACATAGCAGTGAGCGCTGCTATGTAAGTCATGCATTAGCCACCGCGCCTTTACATTAAGGTGTGCTGCTTTAGCAGTGCAGCTTAATGAATCAAGCCCATTGTATTCAGTCAGTGTGTGTGTTTCCTACAGATGGATCCAGTCAGAGAAACCCAACAGAGAGATGTACAGGTCCTCTTTATTCGCAGGATTGTCCACAGGAGGATCACAGCATGCACTACCATTATCAGGTAGGTGGGACTGAAGGTCGCCAGAGACTCTACACTGTGTGACATTATTTCCTTCTGTGGATGTGATCAGTGGTCTTCACGTTTTAATTTTGCTTTTGTTTTGTGCATTCAGGATGGAGAGCTGATAGACATAAAAGTTGTAGTCAAACAGGAAGAAGAAGAGGTTTATGTGACAAGTGATCAGCAGTCTATGGAGGAGGGGGACATGATGAGGACAATTAAAGAGGAAGAGATGTACGTGACGTGTGATCAGCAGCGAAGAGAGAAAGGGGATACGATGAGTGCTTCTAAGGAGGAAGATATTTTTACAGAGATCAGCACTGGTGAGTTTTAGACTTCAAATACAGTCACTAGTATCCGGCACCAGCAGGGATCACCTGTTCCAGGATAAATGTGTTTGCCGGTTGCCTAAGCAACTGGCCTAAAAAGCACAAACTCCCCCCCCCCCCCACCACCACAAATACTTACCGAGCCTCCGGCGACATCTAGCAGCCTTCCTGCAGCACCTAGCCGGCTCCTAGCAGCTTTCTGGCTTACCCCGTGCATGTCACATGACCCGCTTCAGGTCTGGTGATACACCGACTTGCGTGCATGGAAGCCAGTAGCAACCCGCTAGGGGTCGCAGGAAGGCTGCTAGACGTGGCTGGAGGCTCAATACATATTTAAAAAGCCTCAAAACCTCCCGAAAGCTAAGTCCACGATGTCCCTCAGGCATGCTGCTTAGTAGAGACTTCCAGAGTTCCAGATAACGTGGACTTTGCTGTATTTATGTCTTAGCAGATAATTGTCACTGTACATTACTGTACACAGATTGGTCACAGTAATAAGCTGATAATGGTCAATGTACATTGCAAAGAAATGAACAGCGCTACTTAAAAACAGATGAGTGCTTACCTGCAAAAAAGTGCACACCCCACTCATGGGATTCAAATACACAATGAGCACACACATGACCTGTCTACCACTTGGAGGATGTTAGTTTCACTAACAATTTGCAATTTGTTAGGTACTTGTCCCTCCCACTGTCGTAGAAGTCTTTCCTCCATGGGAGGGGACCTAACACTAACTAAAACCTACCTATGCATATGCATAGCCTGGGCGCGCTACCAGTAAATTTAAATTTAAGAATTGCGCAGAAAAAGTGGGATCAGCGCATCACCAGGCCGCCTCTGGATGGCCTCAGCTCAGAGATGCGCTGAGCCCCCCCAGGAACTACAAAACGCACCTTGAACCCAAACAGAGGCTCTGCATATACACCAAAGAAAAACTATCAAGTGGGAGCAGCTGACCAGAATTAAATCAAACATAGCAAAGAAATGAACAGCGCTACTTAAAAACAGATGAGTGCTTACCTGCAAAAAAGTGCACACCCCACTCATGGGATTCAAATACACAATGAGCACACACATGACCTGTCTACCACTTGGAGGATGTTAGTTTCACTAACAATTTGCAATTTGTTAGGTACTTGTCCCTCCCACTGTCGTAGAAGTCTTTCCTCCATGGGAGGGGACCTAACACTAACTAAAACCTACCTATGCATATGCATAGCCTGGGCGCGCTACCAGTAAATTTAAATTTAAGAATTGCGCAGAAAAAGTGGGATCAGCGCATCACCAGGCCGCCTCTGGATGGCCTCAGCTCAGAGATGCGCTGAGCCCCCCCAGGAACTACAAAACGCACCTTGAACCCAAACAGAGGCTCTGCATATACACCAAAGAAAAACTATCAAGTGGGAGCAGCTGACCAGAATTAAATCAAACATAGCAAAGAAATGAACAGCGCTACTTAAAAACAGATGAGTGCTTACCTGCAAAAAAGTGCACACCCCACTCATGGGATTCAAATACACAATGAGCACACACATGACCTGTCTACCACTTGGAGGATGTTAGTTTCACTAACAATTTGCAATTTGTTAGGTACTTGTCCCTCCCACTGTCGTAGAAGTCTTTCCTCCATGGGAGGGGACCTAACACTAACTAAAACCTACCTATGCATATGCATAGCCTGGGCGCGCTACCAGTAAATTTAAATTTAAGAATTGCGCAGAAAAAGTGGGATCAGCGCATCACCAGGCCGCCTCTGGATGGCCTCAGCTCAGAGATGCGCTGAGCCCCCCCAGGAACTACAAAACGCACCTTGAACCCAAACAGAGGCTCTGCATATACACCAAAGAAAAACTATCAAGTGGGAGCAGCTGACCAGAATTAAATCAAACATAGCAAAGAAATGAACAGCGCTACTTAAAAACAGATGAGTGCTTACCTGCAAAAAAGTGCACACCCCACTCATGGGATTCAAATACACAATGAGCACACACATGACCTGTCTACCACTTGGAGGATGTTAGTTTCACTAACAATTTGCAATTTGTTAGGTACTTGTCCCTCCCACTGTCGTAGAAGTCTTTCCTCCATGGGAGGGGACCTAACACTAACTAAAACCTACCTATGCATATGCATAGCCTGGGCGCGCTACCAGTAAATTTAAATTTAAGAATTGCGCAGAAAAAGTGGGATCAGCGCATCACCAGGCCGCCTCTGGATGGCCTCAGCTCAGAGATGCGCTGAGCCCCCCCAGGAACTACAAAACGCACCTTGAACCCAAACAGAGGCTCTGCATATACACCAAAGAAAAACTATCAAGTGGGAGCAGCTGACCAGAATTAAATCAAACATAGCAAAGAAATGAACAGCGCTACTTAAAAACAGATGAGTGCTTACCTGCAAAAAAGTGCACACCCCACTCATGGGATTCAAATACACAATGAGCACACACATGACCTGTCTACCACTTGGAGGATGTTAGTTTCACTAACAATTTGCAATTTGTTAGGTACTTGTCCCTCCCACTGTCGTAGAAGTCTTTCCTCCATGGGAGGGGACCTAACACTAACTAAAACCTACCTATGCATATGCATAGCCTGGGCGCGCTACCAGTAAATTTAAATTTAAGAATTGCGCAGAAAAAGTGGGATCAGCGCATCACCAGGCCGCCTCTGGATGGCCTCAGCTCAGAGATGCGCTGAGCCCCCCCAGGAACTACAAAACGCACCTTGAACCCAAACAGAGGCTCTGCATATACACCAAAGAAAAACTATCAAGTGGGAGCAGCTGACCAGAATTAAATCAAACATAGCAAAGAAATGAACAGCGCTACTTAAAAACAGATGAGTGCTTACCTGCAAAAAAGTGCACACCCCACTCATGGGATTCAAATACACAATGAGCACACACATGACCTGTCTACCACTTGGAGGATGTTAGTTTCACTAACAATTTGCAATTTGTTAGGTACTTGTCCCTCCCACTGTCGTAGAAGTCTTTCCTCCATGGGAGGGGACCTAACACTAACTAAAACCTACCTATGCATATGCATAGCCTGGGCGCGCTACCAGTAAATTTAAATTTAAGAATTGCGCAGAAAAAGTGGGATCAGCGCATCACCAGGCCGCCTCTGGATGGCCTCAGCTCAGAGATGCGCTGAGCCCCCCCAGGAACTACAAAACGCACCTTGAACCCAAACAGAGGCTCTGCATATACACCAAAGAAAAACTATCAAGTGGGAGCAGCTGACCAGAATTAAATCAAACATAGCAAAGAAATGAACAGCGCTACTTAAAAACAGATGAGTGCTTACCTGCAAAAAAGTGCACACCCCACTCATGGGATTCAAATACACAATGAGCACACACATGACCCTGTTTGGGTTCAAGGTGCGTTTTGTAGTTCCTGGGGGGGCTCAGCGCATCTCTGAGCTGAGGCCATCCAGAGGCGGCCTGGTGATGCGCTGATCCCACTTTTTCTGCGCAATTCTTAAATTTAAATTTACTGGTAGCGCGCCCAGGCTATGCATATGCATAGGTAGGTTTTAGTTAGTGTTAGGTCCCCTCCCATGGAGGAAAGACTTCTACGACAGTGGGAGGGACAAGTACCTAACAAATTGCAAATTGTTAGTGAAACTAACATCCTCCAAGTGGTAGACAGGTCATGTGTGTGCTCATTGTGTATTTGAATCCCATGAGTGGGGTGTGCACTTTTTTGCAGGTAAGCACTCATCTGTTTTTAAGTAGCGCTGTTCATTTCTTTGCTATGTTTGATTTAATTCTGGTCAGCTGCTCCCACTTGATAGTTTTTCTTTGGTGTATATGCAGAGCCTCTGTTTGGGTTCAAGGTGCGTTTTGTAGTTCCTGGGGGGGCTCAGCGCATCTCTGAGCTGAGGCCATCCAGAGGCGGCCTGGTGATGCGCTGATCCCACTTTTTCTGCGCAATTCTTAAATTTAAGGTCAATGTACATTACTGTACACAGATCAGTCACAGTACAGATGACTGATGCTTCCAGTCTGTGATAAGTTTGGTCTAGCCCCTCCCTCTCTCTCTTTGTAAAGCAGAACATCCCTGTTGTTCCAGCCTAGTATAGTCAGTCACAGAATGTCTGGGGTCTCTTCATTCTGGTGCATTTCTGTTTCTGTTTTTCAGTGAAAGCCGACAGTTCTGAAGCTCCTCCCCCCCCACCCACCACTGACCTCCTGTCCAATAGCAGCCGCAGCGATCAGCACTAGGGGCTCTACACTGGTCATAAGGATGAGAGGACAGATTTTAGTATACTATATTTATATATGCTGGATGTGATCACAAATGTCTGTAGTTTAATACCAGGCTCCCAGAATTCTCTAAAAATCACTAACGTCACTCCCAGACCCATGCTTCTCAATCTCTCTGGAGACATATCCATAGCAGAACGGAAAGTGTTTCTAGCCAGACTACTTCTATTTTATGCCAGGAGACAGTTTTGAACTACAAAAGTGCTTCTGTGCCAACTATCTCAGAGTTTCTGGCCTCTGTTAAGTTAGACCTACCTGTCTATGAGAATGTGTTCGAAAATAGAGGTTCCAAGAAGAAATTCTGAGGCCGGCTGCATGCATGGTCGCATGGTGTGGTGCGATTTGCATGCGGCAGAAGAGCCTTCCGCAGAGCATCGCACTGCATCATCGCGTCAGACTGCGTCGATAGGGAAATCTGCATAGCCCCACCCTCCGTTGCATGACATACTTACGGCCTGACAGAAAATACGTCACAGCAATACCCCCGATCTGCGCATGTGCGCTGCACCGCTACTGCAACAATCTTTAAAGATTGTTTGTGGTTTCATTGACTCCCATGGAGTTGTGCGCCGCATGTGAACTCTCATTGCAGCTTCTGCATTACCCAGGCTTCTTTCGTTGCATTGCACCTTGGGTACTGTGACCTGTCTCATTGAAATCAATGCTACTATGATGCATTGGGGGCGAGTACTGCATGTATAAGGGGCCTAAAAGATTTGGACCTATTGGCTATCCATATTTAAAAGTGACATGAAACTACGCTATATACTGCACCTGATTTATCAGTGTATGGATATTATGTTGTTAGACAATGAATGTCTCTTTTGGCGGGAGGGGAGGAAGGCTAACTGACCTTGATGAGAATGTTGGGACATTGTTTACTTATTATATCTGTTTTTTTATAGAAGAGAAAACTAATAAAAAATAGTTCCCTTAACAATCAGTAACGTTGTTTCACTATTTGCAGCCCGAAATTCTGGCATCACAGACCCCACGGAGACTCCTCCCTCTGGATCCCCAGACTACACAACAGAAGATGATGTCATGATGCAAGATTCTGCAGGAATAAATGCCATTACACAAAATCTCCCCTCAGGATCCCCCTGCCCTTCTAACCTCGGGGGGCCTCATACTGGTGAAATGTCACATCTTGCTGGAAATCCGAGACCTCAGACAGAGGCGAGGCTATATTCGTGTATTGAGTGTGGGAAATCTTTTCCGCATAAATCACAGCTCGCTGTACATGAGAGATCTCACCCGCGTGAGAAGCCATATACATGTTATGTGTGTGGGAAATACTTTGTACATAAATCACAGCTTGTCAGACATGAGAGGTCACACACTGGTGAGAAGCCATACTCTTGTTTCGAGTGTGGGAAATCTTTTGTTCATAACTCACAGCTTGTCGTTCATGAGAAGACTCACAGGGGCGAGAAGCCCTATTCGTGTTCCGCGTGCGGGAAATGTTTTGTACAGAAATGGATCCTTGTCAGACACGAGAGATCTCACACTGGTGAGAGGCCATATTCATGTTCTGTGTGCGGGAAATCTTTTGTGCAGAAATCACATCTTGTTTCACATGAAAAATGTCATACAGGGCGGAAAAAAATTACCCTGAGTGTGGCAGAGATTTTAAAAAGAAGGTTGGCCCTTTCAGAAATGAGTAGAGATGGTCAGTGAAAGGCAAATAATTCTAGCTTATTTGAAAATGTTATAGCACCTCTAGAAGCTCTGTATTTTAGGCTGGTGGGACTTCACCTGTAGAAATATTAGAAGCTGCCATTCTTCCATACAAAACTGAGAAAATCTCTCAGATTTTATTTTCATTAGAATTCAGGAAGGAACAGTAACATTAATGCACTACATACATAAAGCACGGAGAGAGGGATTTTTCTTCCAGCATTGATAAGTAGTGATGGTCACGTCTCGGAGAACTCATGAAGAAGCATGTGATTTAAACAGCTGATACATTTACAAAGCTCTGATTTGCTATGATCACATCCTGCTTTAGCACAGGATCATGACTAACAAATCAGAGACTCACATATCTATCACCTGACCAAACTGATCACATGCTTCTCCACGAGTTCTCTTAGACATGATCTTCACTGTTGATAAGATAGACCATCCTGGTATCCATTTTATTACGGCAAATTTAAAGAACCTACTATTGCAAACAATTTGAAAATAATTTGTATGTATGCACAAGTATAAAATGTACAATTGCCCTAGAGTAAAATGAGCTATAAATTACTGTTCTCCTATGTTTCTGTCACTTACAATAGATAGTAAAATTCTGACAGGTTTTGGACCAGTCCATCTACTCATGGGGGATTCTCAGGGTTTTCTTTTTTTTTCAAAAGCACTTACTGAGCCTGCCGCTCAGTAAGTGCTTTTGAAAAAAAAAGAAAACCCTCAGAATCCCCCATGAGGATTGCCTTTCCCAAATGCCAAAACAAAGTGGGTAGGGAGGCCAGCAGACATCTTTGTATAGATCCTTTTCAGGGAGTGCTTTTGTAGAAGAAAATACTGAGACTCTGCCATGATGAAATGGACTTTTCCAATACATGTCAGTTCTGTCAGATTTTTACTACCTACTGTAAGTAACAGCAACCTAGCAGAAAAAGTTACAGTTTATTTTACTCTTGGAGAAATGCACTTCTTATATGTATGTGTACAAATGTATCTAAATTTGTTTGCATCAGTGGTCCTTTAATGCCTTTCACTGTGATGGGATAATCCAGGGATCTCTTGATTTCTCTAAATAATTTTAGAGATAACATTATATATAATATATTGTTATGACCTCATAGAGGATGATTGCACAGCTATTTTACACAATAATACTATAATACTAGCCCCTGATGAGTCTGGTTGATGACGAAACGCGTAGGGCGGAGCCAGTGCACGTGATGTCAACACGCTTGGGAAGCAGCGGGGGTGAGCAAGGAAAAGCCAGAGGAGTGTGGGGACTGTCTTAGAGAGGGACACCGCCCGGGAGCCATTCACAGATCCATGAGGGCCCTAGGCATTGCCGCTAAGATACGCCTAAAGCTATCTGGAAGTCTGTAAGTAGGAGATTGGCGTGAGAAGCACGGATGTGATGCCAATTGTCATAGCATACTGCGCAATGAGGATTTTATTGTGCTTTTATTTTAAGTTTTAAGAAGTTTAAAAGTGTTTTGTATCTGCTGGATGGTGTGGTTCACTGAGGGAACTAGTGAGACACAGAATTGAGTCTGAGATCCACCCCTTTGATGTTGGTGGTGGTATCACGAGTGATGACACGTTTCACACTTGCACGGGCCGTGCATTTCAAAAGCAGTATCACGCGATGTGCAGTTTTTCTTTTTCTTTAGGCCACATTCAATGCTAGTGAGAGCGCAGTGGAATTTTACACCATATCAGGATATCCCCACAGCGAACTCGCAGGACTACCTTCTTTTAGTAAAGACTTTGGTGACTATAATGTGTGCAAATAAGTGGTGCAGCCTGTGATTTGTTAATTATTATATACAATATATATTTATGACCTCGTAGAGGAAGATTGCACTGCTATTTTACACAATAATACTATAAATATGATAGTAGCAAAAGAGAAGGTATTAGACGTCAGATTTAATCCTGAGTCATATTATACTCCGACACGATTAATGCACATATAGCCCCATGCCTCAGTGTTGTTCCCCATATGCAGGGCTGTGGAGTAGGTACAAAAAATCCTCAGACTCCTCTAATTTGAATATAACAATGTTGGTTGAAAGTATGTAACATAAATGCCATTTAATCACTGCCAAAACTTAGGAATTTTAAAGCTATATTAAGATGACATCTGCTTTTGGGAACAAAATAAGGCTCCTGGCCAGGAAGCTGACACTCTACCCTGTCAACCTTCCCAGCCTTTCATTGCCAACCTGAAATCCTTGCCACCTTGCAGAAAAAGGCCTCTGTCTTTTCTATATCTGATATAGAAAAGGCCAGGACCATTTTCAGCAAGGGGGCAGAGCTATGCCCGGGACCCAGCTGATACGGGCTTCCAATGAATTTGACTAAACAGACAGTGGGCTTGATTCACAAAGCGGTGCTAACCTACTTAGCACGCCTAAAGACTTTTGGGCGTGATAACCATTGCACTAAGTAGGTTAGCACTGGTTTGAGGAATAAACTCGCGCGCAAAGTCCAGTGCATGCGGAAAGTCGCATAGGGTTTAATGGGTGCATAAAACTTTAGGTGCGCAAAACTTTATGTGCACTAAACTTTACACGCGCAAACTATTACGCGCGTATTAGCACGTGAAGAGGCAGTTTGCACGTGATAAGCAGCTTTTCACTGGCGTGCTAACAGTCAGCACGCTTTTGTGAATCAAGCCCAGTGTGTTGTGGCACTTAACTTTTGATTTCTTGAGCAAAGGGAGTTGGAAAAGAAAAAAAATCATATTTTTTTCTGTTACAGTTTAAATTTATTAGGAGTTGTTTATATCTGACTCCAGGTACCCAAAAATTGCTCAGACTCTCCAACACCACAGCCCAGGTTATATGTGTTACAATTCAATGCTATACCAGGGATCTGCAAACTTGGCTCTCCAGCCGTTAAGGAACTACAAGTCCCACAATGCCTTGCAGGAGTCTGATAGCCACAGTCCTGATTCATAAAAGGAAAAGGCATTGTGGGACTTTTAGTTCCTTAACAGCTAGAGAGCCAAGTTTGCAGATAACTGCTATAGACAAATGGGGGAAGGTCTTGCTGCAAACGATCCTGCTTTATGTAAAAATGCAAATCTAATTGGAATGGAAATCTGATTCACCTTCATGTATCTCTTATTGAAATAAATCTGTAAATAAAGCTTTTAGCTATAGACAAGGTACTGTAAAGGGCCCAATAGGGGCTGTCCTAACACTTGTTGTATAGATGATTTGCATTGAAACTGTGTGACATGGCCAGATAATATTTATAAAATAGTGTTTTTATTAGAATTTTATTAGCATGTATCTGTGTATAATATAGTGTTTTTATTGGATTATGTTTTTTTTGTGACTTGTGGCTTAGTGTAATATTGTTGATAATTTACTGCAATGTTTTCTCATATATACAAGTGGAAATAAAGTAACATGGGTTTATACTACACTGCCTCATACCGCAAGTCTTGTTTATGTGCATCTCTTAAAAGTAATACTGAAACAACACTGGAAAAAGTTAGATACTCACCTATAGAGGAGGCGGGCTCTGGATCCCAGGTGTCTCTCCATGCCTGCAGTCCACCCCTGTCCCACCATGATAAATTATTAGGCCGACTGGTTGAATACGTCTTTGGTAGTCCTAGTAAGGGCTTCGGAAGTACTCGCATCCCTGAACACTTCTGAAAATGAGCGGGTCAGTACTGCACATCCACAAATATACTCCTCAGCGCAGTAAATTATAATTTCCTGTGATCGCCTGCAGTCACCAGTGCTCAAACAATGATAGGTCGTGGCCACCACCAAGGGATAAACCACAATGCAGACTGTTAGTGGTCACATACACCTTATAAATATCACCTCGCTTAGGTAAGTAGGAGTAGCCTGTTCTTCCCGACCAAGGTGTATGTGACTGCTAAGTCCATACAAATACCTTAGAGGGGAATTATGCAAAAAGGGTCCAGTGTGCATGGACCCTCAACGTGAGTTTTATTTTGTGATTTTTTTTTTTTATAAATGACTCCCTGTGTTTTTGGAACCAACAGTCTGCATTGTGGTTTATCCCTTGGTGGTGGCCACGACCTATCATTGTTTGAGCACTGGTGACTGCAGGCGATCACAGGAGATTATAACTTACTGTGCTGAGGAGTATATATATCTGGTCTTGTTATTCCATTGTGGAGTGGAGTTCCTCTGGCAGCGGATTATATTGTTTTTCCATACTGCGCTTATATTCTATATTGCCTCAAGCACATCCACAAATGTGACAAATCAAGTGCTTCTGACACCTTCCAAGAACTCCCGTAGGCTGGGACTCAGATGGGGGCCTGGCTGTAGAATGAGGGAAAGGAGAGAGGACCAATAAGGTTCTATGGGACCCAGAGCCTTCTCTTTCCATAGGGAAATATTTTTGAACTTTTTGTTTCAGGGTGGCTTTACATGTTACAGCTGTGGGCTTTGTATAATTGTCAGGCTGTAGTCTGATGTACATTTCTGATAAGTCCAAAAATGATATTTTTTCTTTCTTTACAGTATCAGTAATCTGTATATTTCAATGGTTGCCAATTTAAGTAGGTAATAAACTATTCCATCTCAAGTCCCATCCCCTACAAACCGCCAACACACACACACACCATCACTCTTTGTACATTTTTTTATGTTACAGCCCTAGGCCAAAATGGATTAGATTCATTTTTTTTTCATCAACATTTTACACACAACACTGGCTTATTTATTTCCTTTTAAGCAATACCAGTTGCCTGGCTATCCTGCTGATCATTTGCCTCTAACACTTTTAGCCATAGCCCCTGAACAAGCAAGCAGCAGATCAGGTGTTTCTGACATTATTGTCAGATCTGACAAGATTAGCTGCATGCTTGTTTCTGGTGTGATTCAGACACTACTGCAGCCAAATAGATCAGCTGGGCAGCCAGGCAACTGGTATTGTTTAACAGGAAATAACATATGGCAGCCTCCATATCACTCTAACATTAGTTGTCCTTTAAAGGGATACTGTAGGAGGGTCGGGGGAAAATGAGTTGAACTTACCCAGGGCTTCTAATGGCCCCCGCAGACATCCTGTGCCCGCGCAGCCGCTCACCAATGCTCCGGCCCCGCCTCTGGTTCACTTCTGGAATTTCAGACTTTAAAGTCTGAAAACCACTGCGCCTGCGTTGCCATATTCTCACGCCCGCTGTTGTCACCAGGAGCGTACTGCACAGACACAGACCATACTGGGCCTGCGCTGTACAATCCTGGTGACATCAGCGGGATCGAGGACACGACAACGCAGGTGCAGTGGTTTTCAGACTTTAACGTCTGAAATTCCATAAGTGAACCGGAGGCGGGGCCGGAGCATCGGTGAGTGGCTGCGCCAACACAGGATGTCTGCGGGGGACCATTAGAAGCCCCGGGTAAGTTCAACTCATTTTCCCCCGACCCCCCCTACAGTATCTCTTTAAGAGTTGTACAGCGCAACGTTATATGTTGGTGCTTTATAAATAATAAGTGTGATGTGCAACTACTCTGCATGGAAATGTGAAAATTCTTCCTGTATTATGATTATTTAGTATTTATATAGCGCCAACATCTTCCACAGCGCAGTATAGAGCGTATATATCGTCTTAACTGTTCCTCATAGGGGCTCACAATCTAATCCCTACCCTAGTCATACAGTATGTCTATGTAAGTATAGTGTCATGTATGTATAGTAGTCTAGAGCAAATTTTTAGTGCAGGGCCAATTTATTAGGTGGAGGCCAATTGACTTATCTGTATGTTTTTGAGATATGAGAGGAACCCAGAGTGCCTGGAAGAAACCCACACAGGCCTGGGGATAACATACAATTTCCATGCAGATAGTGCCCTGTCTGGAATTCGAACCAGGGACCCAGCGCTGCAAGGCGAGAGCACTCTCCACATTATTAGGAGTTGGTACATTTTTAACAGCTCCAAACCAGGTACCCAATAACGGATGTTGTCCAATACAGTTGTGAAGGGGTACACCTCTTACAGTGGGTTTCAAAAGTATTCGGCCCCCTTAAAGTTCTCCACATTTTGTCATATTACTGCCACAAACATGAATCAATTTTATTGGAATTCCACATGAAAGACCAACGTAAAGTGGTGTACACATGAGAAGTGGAACGAAAATCATACATGATCCCAAACATTTTTTACAAATAAGTAACTGCAAAGTGGTGTGTGCATAATTATTCGGCCCCCTTTGATCTGAGTGCAGTCAGTTGCCTATAGACATTGCCTGATGAGTGCTAATGACTAAATAGAGTGCACTTGTGTGTAATCTAATGTCAGTACAAATACAGCTGCTCCGTGAGGGCCTCAGAGGTTGTCTAAGAGAATATTGGGAGCAACAACACCGTGAAGTCCAAAGAACACACAAGACAGGTCAGGGATCAAGTTATTGAGAAATTTAAAGCAGGCTTAGGCTACAAAAAGATTTCCAAAGCCTTGAACATCCCATGGAGCACTGTTCAAGCGATCATTCAGAAATGGAAGGAATATGGCACAACTGTAAACCTACCAAGACAAGGCCATCCACCTAAACTCACAGGTCGAACAAGGAGAGCGCTGATCAGAAATGCAGTCAAGAGGCCCATGGTGACTCTGGACGAGCTGCAGAGATCTACAGCTCAGGTGGAAGACTCTGTCCATAGGACAACTATTAGTCATGCACTGTACAAA
Source organism: Hyperolius riggenbachi (assembly GCF_040937935.1). Classification (NCBI taxonomy): domain Eukaryota; kingdom Metazoa; phylum Chordata; class Amphibia; order Anura; family Hyperoliidae; genus Hyperolius; species Hyperolius riggenbachi. The sequence continues at coordinate 233,345,752 of NC_090655.1, forward strand.
GTTGGCCTTTATGAAAGAGTGGCAAGAAGAAAGGCATTGTTAACAGAAAGCATAAGAAGTCCCGTTTGCAGTTTGCCACAAGCCATGTGGGGGACACAGCAACCATGTGGAAGAAGGTGCTCTGGTCAGATGAGACCAAAATGGAACTTTTTGGCCAAAATGCAAAACGCTATGTGTGGCGGAAAACTAACACTGCACATCACTCTGAACACACCATCCCCACTGTCAAATATGGTGGTGGCAGCATCATGCATCTCTTCAGCAGGGACAGGGAAGCTGGTCAGAGTTGATGGGAAGATGGATGGAGCCAAATACAGGGCAAACTTGGAAGAAAACCTCTTGGAGACTGCAAAAGACTTGACACTGGGGCGGATGTTCACCTTCCAGCAGGACAATGACCCTAAACATAAAGCCAGGGCAACAATGGAATGGTTTAAAACAAAATATATACATGTGTTAGAATGGCCCAGTCAAAGTCCAGATCTAAATCCAATCGAGAATCTGTGGCAAGATCTGAAAGCTGCTGTTCACAAAAGCTGTCCATCTAATCTGACTGAGCTGGAGCTGTTTTGCAAAGAAGAATGGGCAAGGATTTCAGTCTCTAGATGTGCAAAGCTGGTACAGACATACCCTAAAAGACTGGCAGCTGTAATTGCAGCAAAAGGTGGTTCTACAAAGTATTGACTCAGGGGGTCGAATAATTACGCACACCCCACTTTGCAGTTATTTATTTGTAAAAAATGTTTGGAATGATGTATGATTTTCGATCCACTTCTCACATGTACACCACTTTGTATTGGTCTTTCACGTGGAATTCCAATAAAATTGATGCATGTTTGTGGCAGTAATGTGACAAAATGTGGAAAACTTCAAGGGGGCCGAATACTTTTGCAACCCACTGTAAGTGTAGGTTGGGTGCTTGATATTGTGACATAGGCAAATGTCACCGAGCAAAGTAGTCCAGCAGTATATCAGCACAACAAATTTTCATGAACACACTCTTTTATTGAGCCGTCAATATCCACAAGTAGTGAGCTGACAATTGTTTCGGGGTCCACACGTCTTGATAAAGGGGGACCCTGCGTGGCCCCCGAAACAATTGTCGGCTCGCTACTTGTGGATATCGACGGCTCAATAAAAGAGCGTGTTCATGAAAATTTGGTGTGCTGATATACTGCTGGACCCCAATAACGGATGTTGACGTCACAACGTCACCAGAGACGTCGGCGAATGGTTCCCTCACCCTTTACTACTTCCGGGTCTCTATGACCCGTAGTAGTACGGCTGTGCTGGGCCGGCGGTGCGCGTCCGGGCACTTTCTGCGCATGTGCGTGACGTCATAAGTGATGTCACGCTCATGCTCAAAGAGTGCCCGGCAACAGGCGCGCGATCAAAGGCGCGCACAGCCGGCCCAGCGCAGCCGTACTACTACATGTTATAGCGACCCGGAAGTAGTACGGCCACAGAGATTCGCGGGTGAACTGTTCGCTCACATCTCTAAACTTCACCTCCATGGAAACAAATGTTGTGTTTTGCAAAGTTCGTAGCTTCATTTTTTGCTATTGCAACTCACATTTTTCTCAGAATTGTTCAGAGTGATCAAAAGCATATTTATTCAATACCATGAGCTTTATTAGTATAAAAAGTTAGCTTTATGTAAATAAAAAAAACACAACTTTTTCATTGTATTTGGGCTTCGGCACATAATGATCAGACAATTTAATTTCAGTATAGTCACATGATCAGCCCAGGTGAAGGTGTGAATGAGTCAAGATGGAATCACTATTCTGATTAAATTAGGACAGACTGAAAAGAGGGGCGGATGTGCTTGAAATCATTGTCTTGTTAGCAATGGTTTCCTCTAAAGAAACACGTCCAGCCATTATCGCTTTGAACCTGCAAGAACCATTTATCAGATTATGATGAACTTCATGGTGAGAGGTTCTCACTAAAGAAGGTTTAAAGAGACTCTGTAACAATTTTTTCAGCCTTAGTTCTTCTATCCTATGAGTTCCTATGCCTGTTCTAATGTGCTGGGGCTTACTGCAGCTCTTCCTAATTACACTGTCTCTGTAATAAATCAATGTATCTTTCCTCTGTCCTGTTTGTCGGGCTAAGGCTTTGATTGTGTGGAATGTGCAGGGCTGCTTGTGATTGGTAGAAGCGATACACACCCTCTGCAGGCCCCCTGCATACTCACACACTATGCTTAGCTGAGCCTATTAGAAGCTGGTTAGTTTGTTTGTAAACACTGCCTAAAACTGTTAATTACAAGCCAGGATTGCAGCAGAGAGTGGCAGAAACAGCACAGAGGGGCACAGGAGAAAATAAGGAATAGAATGGTATGCTTTTTAGTGTAAGAATATTAGAGTACAGATTCTCTTTAAGGGTTTCCCAAGGGTTTCCATCAGGTGCCAGGATCATCTCATCTAGAGGGGTCATGTTGTCACCCATGCAGAGATTGCTCAGTATTGGTAGCAGGTGGGGGTGAGGGCATCTGAACAGTGAGGTGAAGATGTTTGGAGAACGGCCTTGTGTCCAGAAGAGCAAGAAGGAGGACGCTTCTTTCCAAGAAAATCATAAAGGACAGCCTGAAATTCTCCAGGAAGTACAAGGATTGGACAGCAGAAGATTGGTGCAAATGTATCTACAATGCCTGCTTAAAACATATTCCATAGGCTGCAGACCTGGAGGACGACTACACATGATGTCACAGACTTGCACCTTCCCCAGGATCTGCGCCTGTAAAAAGTTACACCATCCCCAAATTTCATCCACCTACTGCCTGAAACCAACCCCTGTCTGTCTTGCAAAGGAGCAGTGGCTGCATAGTGTACTGGGTAAATACACCACTTTCAGGGTCGGATTTCTGGAAAGGCCACCAAGGCTCAAGCATTGGGCGACAGCTGGCCAAGGGCGGCTGAACATGGAAGAGGGATTGCTGCATATGTAAGAAGAGGTTGCAAAGTGAATACTGAGGCTCCAAATAAGGAGCAACACATGGAAATAGGCAGCTGCTGCCCAAGGGACCTGTATAGAACTGAAGGAGGCTGCTGTACATGAATGTTAGACATGGAAGAGGAGGCTGCACAAGGAACAGGAGCTGCACAAGGAACGGGAGCTGCAAGAAAGTTGGCCTAGAGACGGAAAACTTATAAATCCGGCCTTGACCACCTTTAACCTCCCTGGGGGTAAGCCCGACACAGTGTTGGGCTAGCTGCCGCAGGGGATCACATCGCCCCGGGAGGATTTTTTTAAAATAAAATGAGTTACATACTGTTAAGCTAGCACTAGGCTAGCTAACTATGTGGCCCAAGTCCCTCCGATCGCCGCCGGTATACGTATCCCCCAGGGATCCCGCAATGGCACAGCCTCCCAATCAGCAGCCGGCTTCGCTATGGAGAGGATCGGAACTGCGCATGACGTCGATGATGTCATGTCTGATCGTCGCCATAGCGACAAGTGAAGCTAATTGGGAAGCTGCGGCTCTCGCGGGATCACGGACGGGTAAATATAGCCGGCAGCGATCAGGGGGGCGGGGGGAAGAGGTGCCAGGGGACTTGGGCCACATAGTTAGCTAGCCTAGTGCTAGCTATCATAAATTAAAAAAAAAATCCCTCCCGCGGACACAGCCACTGAAACTACGTATCGCCAGGGAGGTTAATCAGGGAAATCAAGATTAAAATCCTGGCTAGAGCCAGTACCATGTGACCAATGACCATGCTGCTCAATTTCACTCACATTTTCACAGTTAATATTTCATAAAACACACACTCACTTTATACATTAAGCATTAATAAGGGCCTGAGCAGTGTCTGCAATGCAAGTGACCATGCATCTTACAAAAGCAAATAGATTTGCGTTCCCTCCTTTGCAGCCCAGAACCCATTCAGCTAGACTGAACAGGGACAGTGCTGGATTGAATACAGAAATTATTGTTATTATTTAATATTTATATAGCACCAACATTTTCTGCAGCGCTGTACAGTGTATATGGTTCTGTCGCTTAACTGTCCCTCAGAGGGGCTCACAATCTAATCCCTAACATAGTAATATGTCTATGTATGTATCGTGTAGTGTATGTATCATAGTATAGGGCCAATTTAGGGGGAAGTCAATTAACTTATCTATATGTTTTAGGAATGTGAGAGGAAACTACAGTGCCCGGAGGAAACCCACGCAGACACAGGGAGAACATACAAACTCTGTGCAGATAGTGCCCTGGCTGAGATTTGAAACAGGCTGCAAGGTGAGAGCGTTGACCACTATGCCACCATGCTGCCCAGAAATGCATGCACTACACTGCTGTACAGAGCATAAATGTGCCCATCAGACTGTTGTGTCTATGTCACAGTCTGATGTCCTTGCATACTACACACTGACATGTTGCTAAAATCCAACCAGCAACGGGAAATGTGCTCAGACCCATAAACATTCTGTTGATTACACTCACACAAATACTGTAATGGTAAATTCACATTCTGTTTACACTATCTATGCTATCACACAAACCAGCTAGGAACCAAACGTAATTCACAACATACATACAAATTAAAAAAAAAAAAAAAGCTTAGCCATACAGTCATCGACTTTTGATCAATTGTCAGAACATTTGATTTTTTTTTTTGATCAAAAAATATTATGTGGATTGAGAAAAAATCCTTGCACTTCTTCGAGATATCCAGTAAATTTCATCCAAAATGATCGATCAAATATGTGTTTCAGTCACTCAAAGTTGCAATGAGATAGATGTCAAGGTGATAGGAAGTGATGTCATCATCACCAGCGCATACTACTAAACAGATCTACAGTTGATTGAAAGCTGTGACAGCCGATTCCTGTGTAGTCGCCTGAAATATTCCATCCTGCTCTGTTGACAGAATTTAGATTCTAAGCCCGATATTGATCACTTTTGATCGATCGACCAGCCAAAGTGCGTTTCTTTTAACCTTGATTCAGTTTAAGAATCAAATCAAAATGTCAATCGAACATAAAAATTGATAAGTGTATGGCTAGCTTTACTCCTTTAACCGTATCCTAACACTTTTACAACTACCCCCCATGGTCTGGATAAATACTGTAGACACAAACGGTTGCTTTAAAGTACTCCTGACTTGAGGAAGACCTCTTGATTCAAGTCCATGGTGGGATAGATGACCTCCTCCTGCGTGTGCTGCTACTCCTTGTTGTCCTTGGGGTCCCTCACTGTTCCCTGTATTTGGTAGTCTTAACTCTGTACCTGCTCTGTAGTGTCCCTGAATGGGGCAGAGCGTTCATAAACTGTGTAGGCACAAGTAATGTTCTGCGCCTGCATAGTAAAACAAAGCAGTTGCAGATAAGTTCAGAACTGCATGGTGTAGCTTGGGGGAAAAGGTATTGAACTGGAGGATCCAGCCAAATAGAAAAAGGACCAGAGATGCGGAACAGGGGGGACCTTGAGGTCAATGAACATTGTCAGCTCACACAGAAGGAGCTTGTCTAGCCCACCATGGGTTTCACTCAATAATTTAGGTCTAAGTTGAGGGGTAGGAGACCAGTTTTCTTCCCTGCATTGTGTTAACAGTGAAGCCGACAATCCATGAGGTTGCTCTTCATCCAAGGGAGTGGGCTTCCCCATGATTCTGGTCCAAGAACAGTGCCATGAATAAAGTACAGTATCAAATCCTTCACAAAGAGCAACTCCTCCCAATAGTCCAAGCGTGACGTGGTGATGATCTGTGTAGTTTCCAGTACAATGGCGCCATGCCACAAGGGAAAACCCATAAAAAAGTCCTTCAGAGGTCACAACATTGAAATTTTGGAAGTGTGGCCAGGATCGTCCTCGGGTTTTAATCCCATTGAGAACCTGCGGTTATTTCTCAAAAACCAGATGGAGAACTAGAAGCCCAAAAACCGTGATGAACTTCAAGCAGTTACAAGGCAATGATGCATCACGATCAGTCAGCATTTCACAAAGTGTAAACTGCAGGAGGTATGAAGAAGAAGAAGAAGTAAATATGGAGGCTTTGCATACATTTGATGTATTTGCCAATAACAGCCCTTAACCACTTGAGGACCCACCCTTTACCCCCCCTTAAGGACCAGCGCTGATTTTTATGATCTGTGCTGGGTGGGCTCTGCAGCCCCCAGCACTGATCAGCTGGCATGCAGAGCGATCAGATCGCCCCCCTTTTTTCCCCTCTATGGGGATGATGTGCAGGGGGGGTCTGATCGCTCCTGCTGGTGGCATGTTGCGGGGGGGCACCTCAAAGCCCCCCTCCGCGGCGACATTCCCCCCCTCCCTCTCCTACCTGTCCCCCCGGTGATCCGGGCTGCACAGGACGCTATCCGTCCTGTGCAGCCTGTGACAGGATGTCCGCTGTCACATGGCGGCGATCCCCGGCCGCTGATTGGCAGCAGCATTGGCATTGTACGGGCAGCAGCGCCGTACAATGTAAACAAAGGAGACAAATGTCTCCTGCGTTTACATTTAGTCTGCGAGCCGCGATCAGCGGCTCGCAGGCTATTCACGGAGACCCGCTCCGTGATCTGACAGGAAACGGCCGCTCGCGCGAGCGGCCTTTCCTGATTAATTAGGGAGGCACCTGGCGACGCAGATCTGCGTCGCTGGTCCTCCAGCTACCACTTTGCCGCCGCACGGTATGAGTGTGCGGTCGGCAAGTGGTTAAAATGTATGAAATCTGTAGAATTATTCTTCAATTTACCATAGAAACATGCATAAAAATATACACTGTATAAAAAAATAAACGGAACACAAAAGTAAGACATCTGAATGAAAGAAATATTCTTTTTAAATACCTTGTTCTTTACATAGTTGAATGTGCTGACAACAAAATCACACAAACATTATCAATGGAAATCAAATGTATCAACCCATGGAGTCTGGATTTGGAGTCACACTCAACATTAAAGTGGAAAAAACACTACAGGCTGATCCAACTTTGATGTAATGTCCTTAAAATAAGACAAAATAGTGTGTGTGGCCTCCATGTCCCTGTATGACCTCCCTACAATGCTTGGGCATGTTCCAAATGAGGTTGCGGATGGTCTCCTGAGGGATCTCCTCCCAACTCCTGGACAGTCTGTGGTGCAACGTGGCATTAGTGGATGGAGTGAGACATGATGTCCCAGATGTGCTCAACTGGATTCAGGTCTGGGGAGCAGGTGGACCAGTCCATAGTATCAATGTCTCTGTCTTGCAGGAACTGCTGACACACTCCAGCCACATGAGATCTAGCATTGTCTTGCATTAGGAGGAACACAGGGCCAACCGCACCAGCATATGGTCTTACAAGAGGTCTGAGGATCTCATCTCGGTACCTAATGGAGGTCAGGCTACCTCTGGCGAGCATATGGAAGGTTGTCCAGCTCCCCACCAAAGAAATGCCACCCCACACCATTACTGACCTACTGCCAAACTGGTCATGCTGGAGGATGTTGCAGGCAGCAGAATGTTCTCCACAACATCTCCAGACTCTGTCACATGTGCTCAGTGTAAACCTGCTTTCATCTGTGAAGAGAAGAGGGTGCCAGTGGCGAATTTGCCAATCTTGGTGTTCTCTGGCAAATGCCAAATGTCCTGCAGGCTGTTGGGCTGTAAGCACAACCCCCACCTGTGGATATCGGGCCCTCATAGCACCCTCATGGAATCTGTTTCTGACTGAGCAGACACATGCACAAATGAGGCCTAATGGAGCTCATTTTGCTCTGGCAGTGCTCCTCCTGCTACTGATTGTCGAACAGTGTTGCTACCCAAGTAGACAGTTTGATTTCACAGAAGTGTGAATGACGTGGGAGTTACACTGTGTTGTTTAAGTGTTCCCTTTATTTTTTGAGCAGTGTATACAGGATCTTCTCAAAAAATTAGCATATTGTGATAAAGTTCATTATTTTTTGTAATGTACTGATAAACATTAGACTTTCATATATTTTAGATTCATAACACACAAGTGAAGTAGGCCAAAGCCTTTTATTGTTTTAATATTGATGATTTTGGCATACAGCTCATGAAAACCTAAAATTCCTATCTCAAAAAATTAGCATATCACGAAAAGGTTCTCTAAACGAGCTATTAACCTAATCATCTGAATCAACCAATTAACTCTAAACACCTGCAAAAGATTCCTGAGGCTAAAACTCCCAGCCTGGTTCATTACTCAAAACCGCAATCATGGGTAAGACTGCCGACCTGACTGCTGTCCAGAAGGCCATCATTGAAACTCTCAAGCAAGAGGGTAAGACACAGAAAGAAATTTCTGAACGAATAGGCTGTTCCTAGAGTGCTGTATCAAGGCACCTCAGTGGGAAGTCTGTGGGAAGGAAAAAGTGTGGCAGAAAATGCTGCACAACGAGAAGAGGGGACCGGATCCTGAGGAAGATTGTGGAGAAGGACCGATTCCAGACCTTGGGGACCTGCGGAAGCAGTGGACTGAGTCTGGAGTAGAAACATCCAGAGCCACCGTATACAGGTGTGTGCAGGAAATGGGCTACAGGTGCCACATTCCCCAGGTCAAGCCACTTTTGAACCAGAAACAGCGGCAGAAGCGCCTGACCTGGGCTACAGAGAAGCAGCACTGGACTGTTGCTCAGTGGTCCAAAGTACTTTTTTCAGATGAAAGCAACATTTGCACGTCATTCGGAGATCAAGGTGCCAGAGTCTGGAGAAAGACTGGGGAGAGGGAAATGCCAAAATGCCGGAAGTCCAGTGTCAAGTACAGGTCAGGCATTTCTGCCGCTGTTTCTGGTTCAAAAGTGGCTTTATCTGGGGAATGAGGCACCTGTATCCTATTTCCTGTACATGCCTGTACACGGTGGCTCTGGATGTTTCTACTCCAGACTCAGTCCACTGCTTCCACAGGTCCCCAAGGTCTGGAATCGGTCCATCTCTACAATCTTCCTTAGAGTCCGGTCACCTCTTCTCGTTGTGCAGCGTTTTCTGCCACACTTTTTCCTTCCCACAGACTTCCCACTGAGGTGCCTTGATACAGCACTCTGGGAACAGCCTATTCGTTCAGAAATTTCTTTCTGTGTCTTACTCTCTTGCTTGAGGGTGTCAATGATGGCCTTCTGGACAGCAGTCAGGTTGGCGATCTTACCCATGATTGCGGTTTTGAGTAATGAAACAGGCTGGGAGTTTTTAAAAGCCTCAGGAATCTTTTGCAGGTGTTTAGAGTTAATTAGTTGATTCAGATGATTAGGTTAATAGCTCGTTTAGAGATCCTTTTCATGATATGCTAATTTTTTTAGATAGGAATTTTGGGTTTTCATGAGCTGTATGCCAAAATCATCAATATTAAAACAATAAAATGCTTTGAACTACTTCAGTTGTGTGTAATGAATCTAAAATATATGAAAGTCTAAAGTTCATCACTACATTTCAGAAAATAATGAACTTTATCACAATATGCTAATTTTTTTGAGAAGATCCTGTAGTGCTAAAAATGCTGAAGCAGAAAAGTTTAACATAACTTCTGCCCATAACTGTAGAAATTGAGTCGTATTGCACACCTAAAACATATTCATTTCACAGAACCATACAAAACAACTTGTTGGCAGTTGTTTTCTCTTCTTTGGTCTCTCCCAGAGGCCTAAGATGTAAGAGCTTGAAAAACATGCATAGAAATGATCAATTAATAAACTGCCAACATTTCCATTGTGATGCAAAATTAGTTGCAGTTTGAAATTGTACCAACCCAATGCAGTTGTAGCTGATTCAAATTGGTTTAATTCCAGGCTGGCTACAAAGAGCATCTAAATTTATATTGTGTTAGAAAAATGATTGGTCAACTCTATAAATAAGCATGAGCTGATCTCAAAAGCCTCCTTAATAAAAGAAAGCACTAATTATTGATTAAAATGTATAAATGCATCAGAGGACAATACAAAAGCTTGGCAGATGAGCTTTTGATCCTAGGATTGTACAACGGACAAGGGGACATGATTTGCTTATGGAGGAAAAAAGTTTTTGCCATCTACTGTATATAGAAAGGGGTCCTTTACAGTGAGAGATGTTAAAATCTAGAATATCATAAGCAGTTATGGCAAACTCTATATCTGCATTTAAAAAGGGCTTGGATGCTTTCCTTGCATTGAAGGGCATCCACGGCTATAATTATTAGGTAATTCCTGGGAGAGTTGATCCAGCGATTTATCTAACTGTCATCTGGTATCGGGAAGGAATTTTTTCCCTTCTAAGGCTAATTGGCCCAGGCCTTCTAACGTTTTTCACCTTACCCTGGATCAACATGGATATGTGCATGTTCAAGATGGTGGTTTTCTTTTTTTTTTTTTCTTGGTTAAACTTGATGGATGGATGTCTTTTTTCAACCAAACTATGTAACGATGTAATTACAGCCCTTCTACCTCTGCACCAAGCTTCCAGGAGGAGCAGGAATCGGTCTCTGCTTTGCATAGGCTCAGGCAGGCGTAAAGTTAAAAATTGTGCAGGTTAAAAATGGGTGGAACAGTGCGCCATTTTCAAAACGCTATTTATTGTTAATATGCATTACCTTGTCCCGCCAATCGCTCCTTCACTTCCTAGTTAGTTTGCAGGAGTCCTGCAGCCAGCCAATCACCATGCGGGGACTGAAACCACAAGGTGATTGGCTGGATGCAGGACTACAGCAAACTAACTGAGGAAGTGAAGGAGCAATCGCTGGGACAAGGAGATATATGTCTATGCACACATTCTCCGTTCACCTAATCCTACTCCCTCTACCCCTGCTGCCTAACACCAGTGTCCCGCTGCCTAACACTCTTCCCCTCCGACCCCGCTGACTAATACTACACCTTTTTGCTTTCATATTGGTCAGCCATCTTATCAGATCTAGTGGCTAAAATTTAACAACCAGTATCCAAAACGGGGGACACTGGCTGCAATTTATATACAGGGATGTTGTGAGTATAATGTGTGCATAGTGTGTTTATAACTCATTACAGACACACTGTGCAGTCACATTACACACATCACATCCCTATTATGTCTCACATTTCCTGTGCACATAGTGTGTATATAACTCATTACAGACATACTATGCAGTCACATTATACACATCACACCCCTATTATGTCTCACATTCCCTATGTACATACTGTTTATATAACTCATTACAGGCATACTATGCAGTCACATTACACACATCACATCCCTATTATGTCTCACATTCCCTGTGCACATAGTGTGTATATAACTCATTACGGGCACACAGTGTAGCCACGTTACACACACATCACACCCCTATTACTTCTTATATTCCCTGTGTACACAATGTGTTTATACCTCATTACAGGCATACTTTGCAGCCACATTACACACATCACACCCCAATTACATCTCACATACCCTGGTGCTATCAGTCCCATTCTGAACTGTCATGTGACCTTCCAGAAACCGCCTCACCTCTCCAGTTATCAGGCAGATGATCTCCAGGGTGAGCATTAATATTCGCTCCGTCGTGTCACTTTGGTCCTGGCCCATCCGCAGTGATTTGGTCATGTGATACATAATGGACGCTCCTCTCTGTTGAGAGATAAGAAAGAGAACATCTACTCAGCTTCTACCTTTACAATTCCGAAGTGTTGGGCTGGGTAGTTATATTATGAGACTAGCCAGTATTACAAATTGGATAATTAGCATGCATTACCCATGGTGTACAATAATTACCTGCAAATAGAAATATGTCCCTGTCAGCATTTATGGGGTGGGCACATTTCTGTTACCAGTCCCAGTAACATCTCCATGTATGCCCAATCCCAATTTCAGCCTCACCTCCTCAATTACCTACTTAGATTCCACCCCAAATACAAGCCTTCACCTCTGTGCACCATGTGCCTCTCCTCCACCCCGATACTCCCTTCCACCACTATTTGTAGTAACCTTTTTCCAGTTAGGTCCATTAGGTGGTCTCCCCCCACCCAAAATACTTGGCCTTGACTCCCTTTATATTTGCTCCTCCCACACCATAATATGCTTGTCTTCCCCACCTTGGCTATGTTTTCCTGCCCCAAACCAATGCTTGTCTCCTCCAACCTCAAAATGTGCCCTCCCCAACCCCATCCATCACTACTATCCTCCTTTCCCCACTATGTGCTCCACTCCCACCTCAATACCTGTCCTCCCCTCCCCACTATGTGCTCCTCCCCATCCCAATACCTGTCCTCCCCTCCTCACTACGTGCTCCTCCCCCATCCCAATACCTGTCCTCTCCTCCCCACTATGTGCTCCTCCCCATCCCAATACCTGTCCTCCCCTCCCCACTATGTGCTCCTCCTCATCCCAATACCTGTCCTCCCCTCCCCACTATGTGCTCCTCCCCCATCCCAATACCTGTCCTCCCCTCCCCACTATGTGCCCCTCCCCATCCCAATACCTGTCCTCCCCTCCCCACTATGTGCTCCACTCTCACCTCAATACCTGTCCTCCCCGCCTCACTATGTGCTCCTCCCCATCCCAATACCTGTCCTCCCCCCTCACTATGTGCTCCTCCCCCATCCCAATACCTGTCCTCCCCTCCCCACTATGTGCTCCTCCCCATCCCAATACCTGTCCTCCCCTCCTCACTATGTGCTCCTCCCCATCCCAATACCTGTCCTCCCCTCCTCACTATGTGCTCCTCCCCATCCCAATACCTGTCCTCCCCTCCTCACTATGTGCTCCTCCCCATCCCAATACCTGTCCTCCCCTCCCCACTATGTGCTCCTCCCCATCCCAATACCTGTCCTCCCCCCTCACTATGTGCTCCTCCCTCATCCCAATACCTGTCCTCCCCTCCCCACTATGTGCTACTCCCCATCCCAATACCTGTCCTCCCCTCCTCACTATGTGCTCCTCCCCATCCCAATACCTGTCCTCCCCTCCCCACCATGTGCTCTTCCCCATCCCCTCCTCACTATGTGCTCCTCCCCATCCCAATACCTGTCCTCCCCTCCCCACTATGTGGTCCTCCCCATCCCAATACCTGTCCTCCCCACTATGTGCTCCTCCCCATCCCAATACCTGTCCTTCCCTCCCAATACCTGTCCTCCCCACTATGTGCTCCTCCCAATCCCAATACCTGTCCACCCCTCCCCACTATGTGCTCCTCCCCATCCCAATACCTGTCCTCCCCTCCCATCCCAATACCTGTCCTCCCCACTATGTGCTCCTCCCCCATCCCAATACCTGTCCACCCCTCCCCACTATGTGCTCCTCCCCATCCCAATACCTGTCCTCCCCTCCCCACTATGTGCTCCTTCCCATCCCAATACCTGTCCTCCCCTCCCCACTATGTGCTCCACTCCCACCTCAATACCTGTCCTCCCCTCCCCACTATGTGCTCCTCCCCCATTCCAATACATGTCCACCCCTCCCCACTATGTGCTCCTCCCCATCCCAATACCTGTCCATCCCTCCCCACTATGTGCTCCTCCCCATCCCAATACCTGTCCTCCCCTCCCCACTATGTGCTCCTCCCCATCCCAATACCTGTCCTCCAATCTCCACTATGTGCTCCTCCCCCACCCCAATACCTGCCCCCTCCACCCCTCCCCACTATGTTCTCCACTCCCACTTCAATATCTGATCTTGTACCCCATTACTTGCTTTCCTCCACTATGTGATTATCTCCCGGTGTGATACCTGTTCTTCCTTCCACCTCAATGCCCCCCTCCTATACTCAATATCAGTCATTACTCTAGATCCCTCTCTTCAGCTCCCTAATATGTGCTCCTCCCCTCCTCATTATATGCTCCTCCCCACCACAATACCTCTTATCCTGATATACAAAACACATAAACAAAAACAGTTAAACGAAAAGATATAATATCAAAATTCTCCCACAACCTCCTCGGTTGCTACTCCAAATAACGACTTCTCTCTGCAGTCCTTACGTGGTATCACTGAAGGGTTACCGCATCATTTCCTCTCCCTGCTCTCTCTGGCGCTTCTGCTCTCTGTAGCTCTCCATGGTATCCGACGGAGGGGATGCGGCCATCTTGTGGTAAGTTGCGGTACTGCAGCGCCCTTAATGAAACTCACCTGCACGCAACTTTTTGTTGGGTCTCTCATTACCCACAGGGCAAATTACTGAGGCTATGGGACACAACTAAAACGTCATAATACATTAATTATTTCACAGCCAATGAACCAATCTGTACTTACTAGTCATCACAACCATTTATAATTTATTTTTTCCAATCAAATAAATTGTCATTGGATGATCCCCATTAGAATTGTTCAGTCGGTTTAGGGCATCAGCGAGGTTTATTTTCTGCCAATCGGATCGCTTTGATTTGATGATATTCTTAACTGAAAATAGTAGTCAGTGGGCAACTGCCAACTGTATAGGTAGATTCTGCTGCTACAGGAACTGGAATGTGTAGACTCTTTCTCTTTGTTTGGAGCCATGCTGCAGGGAATCCTGTTTAGGGCGGCATAGCTCCCAACTGTCCCTTTTTTGTAGGGACAGTCCCACTTTGGGAACCCTGCCCCTCTTTCTGCCACAGTTGTCCCTCTTTCAGAACATAGCATGGCAATAGCAGCTTCTTTCCTACATTTGAGGGTTGGTGGCAAGCAGAAGCACATGTGTGTGTAGGTCCCCCTCTAGGCTAGTTATCAGCAGCCCTGTGTCTGTTAGTACCGGGGGCTGTCCTGCAAGGAGGGGCAAAACATGCGGAGCCTGGCCTCCTTCCAGATGGCTTTTCTTTTCTTACTTCCTTAGTCTTTTGACAGCAGCAAAACAGAAACTCCAAATGCAACACAGATGTCTGGAATGAGTAAAGGAAATCTATGAAGCACAAATGTTTCCAAGTTGATGCAAATTTGACTATAGTTTGTATGCAGCAAGACATCAGACCAATCAGTGGCCAAGTTTCAGGTGTATTGAATTCCCAGCCTAGTTTGCATCAAGTTGGAAAGATTAGTGTTTACAGTGATCATCTTTGTAAACGAGCTGATATCTTGGCCCTTCTACCTCCAAGCTAGGCCTCCAAGAACATACATGTAAATAAATTTAGGTAAAAAACAGCTCACCCTGCTCCTGCAAAAGTCTGTTCCCCCTCCAGGTCACCATTGACTTGGGAGAAGGACACGATTTGGCTTCCAGCTATTGCTGGTGGCTGAATTACTGCTGTTTATATTATAGTTTGGGCCTCTATATCATCCAGAGGCTTCCCTCTACATGGGTAAGTTTCTGTTTTGTTTTTTTCATGGCTTAAGGTTTGCATTAAAAACACTGTATCTCAGGACTGGTGTGGCAGAGGTATTTCTCATTTAGGTCACAGAGATCTAAAACCACTAATATGTGCTTTATGGTGAAGAACTAAAATCTGAGCTCAAAGCAAGAGGAGCACGTAAAGGGTGATCCGCAGTCTACAGAGGATGGTGACACGATGGGGACAATTAAAGAGGAAGAAGAGACATATGTAGGAGGTGATCAATCTATGGAGGAGGATGACATGAAGAGCACAATAGAAGAAGAAGAAGAGACATATGTGAGGGGTGATCAGCAGTCTATAGAGGAGGGTAACATGCATAGGGTAACAATAAAAGAAGAAGAGGCGTATGTGAGGAGTGACCAGTGGTTTATGGCAGAGGGCGATTTGACGGGGATAGTTAAGGAGAAAGAAATTCTTGCAGAAATCAGTACAGGTTGGTAATTACAAATTTACTTTCAACTTTTTAAACCCGCTGACCACAAATTCATCCAAGTGAGGTTAATGAATGGTGACAGCCGGTATCTGTACTAAGCCTCTGTACTTTGTCACACTAGCAAATATGTGCTCGGTGGGAAACATACAGGTCACATCAATCCAGTCAGTGGAGAAGCTTTCAGAGTGTGAGAAATGTTACTGGACATGTTACTATAAGGTCTCCTCTCTGGATCATACAGGTATGAGTTCCTGTAGAGTCCCCTATCTGCACATTTTACTGTAGGTTCCCCTCCATGAACTCATACCTGTATGATCTCCTTCTTGGATGTGTTCTTGTAGGTTCTTTCAGTATTGGGTCCCTTCCCTGGATATGTTCCTGTAAGGTTGCATGTGATTCGTGAGGGTGGGAGGTTGCTACATCAAGGTCTTTTTCCATGTAAAATATTTCCATATATTGCTGATACCGTCTTCAGACTCCTGTAACAGAATCTAATGATGTGAGTCTATTTGCAGCAGGGAGTCCCAGCATCAGGAACCCCAAGGAGACTCGTTCCTCCCCAGATGGTACAATGAATGATGACAATATCACAGAAGATTCTTCATATGAAATTGTCTACCCAGAAGTCCACAATACAGACAGACTATCCCATCCCTTCCCCCTGAGGAGTTCCATGCTAAGAGACCTCATTCCAGACCACAACAGGAGAAAAGATTTACCTGTGCAGAGTATGGGAAATGTTATGGCAAAAGATCTAGAAAATCATGAACAATCTCACACAGGTGAGAAGGCATATTCATGTTCTGAGTGTGGGAAATGCTTCAATGTAGTCTTCTGAAACATCAGCAAACTCACCCAGTCAACTTGTATGCAAATTTAATGCAAATTTTATGCGGCTAATCAAAATCATAAGGAAGTGCATGGATCAGAATGTTTTTTTTTTTTTTTTTTTGCCAAGCATGACTGGGCCGTGCCCGGAATTGTATTTGGCACATACAGATCTCAAAGCAGGAGATAAGTCACACAATAAACAGCAAAACAGCAGAATAGCAAGATACATAAAAGAGGCAGCCAGTTAATAGACTGTTAATCGATAAAAAACAGCAACCAGCGGCCGCAGCCGAAGTAAGGAAACTGCGGAATCCTGGCGGAGGGGAGGGGGGGGGGGGCTGAGCGTGATGAGAGTTCATGAAGTTGACAGCAGAGGGGTAAAAAGTGTTTCTGTGATTGATTTGGCCCAGTTCCATGCTGCATATAATTTTCAAGCCAGAGCTATTAGTATCTTGTTGGCTGAGGCAGGGCTTCTCACCGGCGCCCGCTGCATATCGCCTGAGTTTGGTGCAGCTATAGCAGCAATGCTATAGTCCGTGGCCCACGCATTGGTAATTTGGGATCCAGCCCTGAATTACTTCTCCCTCCTTGTTGCTATGACTCAGAGGTGGAATAGTAATTACCACAGCACAGTATTTCATCGGCAGCACAGTGAGCTGATATTCGGCTCACTATGCCTCAAAGTGACCAAGCGGCGAAAGCCTCAAAGTGACCAAGCGGCGAAAGCGATTGTACGCCTTTTTGCCCATCTCTAATTTAATCCACACTCACCTCGAGGAAACTTGACAAAGCACGCAAAAATAAAAGAGGCTGCACTTCAACTCTCTGCCAGAAGATGGCAATCTTGCTCCGTTCACCTGGAGCACACAGCCTTGAAGCGCTGGAACGCAAATATAGTAAACGTGGAACGCATAGACAAAAGGGAAGGAAGTGCCGAATGTCGTAGGAGGTAATCGGTGGATAATATTTTCTCTGTTTTGCTGCCTGACATCAACCAAAACCTGACCAAACCCAGCCACCAATAGGGCTGATCCTTCACCTTCCAGGTACGGATATCTCAAGGGCTCCATCAATCACTGATGCAGTAATAGGGGATATAGAGGCTGGTGGGCACACATATGGGCCTCTTTCAATGCTGCATTAGCACCTCAGTGTTGCTGTAATGGTATGGCTTACCTTTCTATAGGCTATTCATAGTGGTTAATATTATTATTTATTACCTGACTCCCTCAGCTTACAGCTTGCTCAGACTGAGGCTGCCTGTGGTAAGTTGGTTGTAGTCCTATATACACACAGTGTTAGCAATGCTGCATTAGCACCTCAGTGTTGCTGTAGTGGTATGGCTTTCCTTTCTATATGGTTACTTATTACCTGGTCCCTCAGCTTACAGCTTGCTCAGACTGAGGCTGCCTATGGTAAGTTGGTTGTAGTCCTATATACACACAGTGTTAGCAATGCTGCAGGCTTCATCAAATTCTGCTGCAAACTGCGATCCCCTCATGTTACACAGACTATAGCTGCAACGAAATCATTGATGTTCCAGATTCATCATACAGCTCCATTCACTTCCAGTATGGAATTTCCCAGAAAATCACATAACAGTGTATGCCATACTGTGTCCTAGCTCCCCAGTGTCATAGCTTAAAGAGAACCCGAGGTGGGTTTGAAGAATATTATCTGCATACAGAGGCTGGATCTGCCTATACAGCCCAGCCTCTGTTGCTATCCCGAACCCCCCTAAGGTCCCCCTGCACTGTGCAATTCCTCATAAATCACAGCCACGCTGCTGACAAACAGCTTGTCAAAGCTGGCTGTGTTTATCTCTATAGTGTCATTCTGCTGCTCTCCCCGCCTCCTGCAGAACTCCTGTCCCCGCCTGCCTCCCTTCCCTCCCTGCTGATTGGAGGGAAGGGACGGGGCAGGGACCAGAGCTATGCAGGAGGCGGGGGAGCAGCTGAGACTGACACTACAGATGTAAACACAGCCTCACAGCACGGCTGTGATTTATGAGGGATTGCAGAGTGCAGGGGGACCTTAGTGGGGTTTGGGATAGCAACAGAGGCTGGGCTGTATAGGCAGATCCAGCCTCTGTATGCAGATAACATTCTTTAAACCCACCTTGGGTTTTCTTTAAAGGAAACATAAGATGGGCTGGAGAGAAAAAAATATATATGTACCTGTGGCTTCCTCCAGGCTGATCACTCCATTGTCATCCTCCTGCTTGGATCCTCCGCTATTCACTTCGGAAAGTCCTTTGGTCTGGGGCATACTGTGCATGTACGGCCCAGCCTGTCACCAGGAGCATTTTGCTTCTGCACAGTACTACGACTGGCCTCAACTGAAGGTCTTTCCAGGGCGAATTGCGGAGGATCCAGGCCGCAAAGAAGAATGGTCAGAGAGTGATCAGCCTAGAGGGGGCTGGAGGAAGCCCCAGGTATGTATCGTTTTTATTCTCTCCATCTCAGTTACACTTTAAGGCTTGGATCACACATAAATCTGCAAATTTCCTGTCCTTTCAGTTTTGCATCCGTTTTTTATCAGTTTTGTCTGACTGGATTGGAACGGTACACCTTTTTAAGTGTGAACTTCCCCAGTGTTCTAGTTTGTCCCTGATTCCCAGGGTCTCTCATGGTGTGTCTCACCTTCCCAGCATCCTAGTGTGTCCCAATGTTTGCCACTCATTCAAGTTTGCTCCCAGTTCATAGAGACAACATCTCATATCTTTTCCCATTCATTCTGGTATTTTCAAGAACCAACATGAAAGGACCTCTGTCGCGAAAATCTTAAAATTTAAAATACATGTTAACATATACAAATAAAAAGCGAGTTTCTACCACAGTAAATGAGCCATAAATTACTTTTCTCCTATGCTGCTGTCACTTACAGTAAGTAGTAGAAATATGACATTACTGACATATTTTAGATTAGCCCATCTTCTCATAGGGGTTTTTTAGGGTATTCTTTATTTTTAAAAGCACTTAGTGAATGGCAGTTGCTCTGTCCAACTGCCAAAAAAGTGTACGGTGAGTAGGGAGGCTGGCCAGCATCTTTGTATAATTTTTTTTCAGGAAGTGTATTTATGAAGAATAAAGGCCATGCTGAGAATCCCCCATGAAGAGATGGACTATCCCAAAACCTGTCGGTAATGTCACATTTCTATTACCTACTGTAAGTGACAGCAACATAGGAGAAAAATAATTTATGGCTCATTTTACTCTGGAAGAAACGTACTACTTATTTGTATGTGTTTTACATTTTAAGATTTTTGTGGCAGCTCTTGTGCTTTTCCTTCAACAGTTAAAAAAAAATGTTTTGTTTTCTCTCATTTTTAGTCTACGAAGGAGGGTGACATGATGAGGACAATTAAAGAGGAGAACGTGAGGGGGGATTTGCAACCTATGGAGAATCATGACACGATAAGGACGGTTAAAGAAGAAGAGACATGTTTGAGAAGTGATCAGCAGTCTACAGAGGCAGGTAAAATAATGGGGACAATTAAAGAGGAGAAAAAAGAGACATATGTGAGGCATGATCAGCAGTCCAAGGAGGAGGATGACATGATGAACATGATTAAAGAGGAAGAAGCAACATTTCTGAAGAGTGATCAGTGGTCTACAGAGCAGAGTGGCATGATGGGGACAATTAAAGAGGAAGGAGAAGAAAATATGAATGTGAGGGGTGATCAGCAGTCTATGGAGGAGGGGGACATGATGAGGACAATTAAAGAGAAAACAGAGGAGGCATATGGGGAGAGTGCTCACCAGTCTATGGAGGAGGGTGATATGAGGACAATTAAAGAGGAAGAAGACTCTCTTACAAAGAATGTTGCAGGTGGGTTGTAGACACTAAATAATATAAAAAGTACACAATATTTTATTTATACTTTTGTACCTATTAATATAATTTCATAGCAAGAAAAAATAAATGTTTTGTTAACTTTAGCTTGGTAAATTATAAATGTTCCTTTTTATTATTATTTAGTATTTATATAGTGATGACCTCCACGGTGCTTTAAAAGTTAGAATGTCCCAACATATTGCCTGTTTAATAAGATTCACTGGAACCCCATATCACCTGGGTTCCGCTGCATAGATATGCCCCCTTGCAGAAAACGGACCTGGCCTTTTCTAAATCAGATATAGAAAAGGTAGAGGCCTTTTTCTGCAAGGTGGGATCATAAACTGAGGCGTTGGAGTCGGAGGACTTTTGTACCAACTCCACAGCCCTGGTTTTCAGGGTTTCCTATATACACCACATCAGGCAGTTTGGCGGGATCCATCTGTCTTCTTTATGTAGGTGCTTCTCACATGTGTGTACTCAAAGTGGGATTATACTGCCAAAGCTAAAATGTCATTAACTACTCTTAGTTACAAAAAAACAACATTTTAAAGCATTCCCACACATTCCTTGTGTGTAAAAACCTTTATTTTCCCTACAGAAAGCAGAGAGCAGGAAAAGGTTGCTTATTTCTTGTCATCAGCAGAGGCAAATGTAATCATTGCCAGGTAAAGCTCTGTGAGGAGTGTGTTCTCACACTGCCCCCCTCCATTTGCTGAATAAACACATTGCCCTGGCAACTGAAAAGTAATTTCATCAGAAAAGGAGGAGGGGCAGAGTGACACATGTCTCACAGAGCTTCAGCCAGCAATGATTACATTTGCCAATGACCAGAGATAAACAAGCTTATTGCTTATAGCCTTTGTAGGGCTATGGAGTGGGTACAAAATCATCCTGACTCCAACTCTGACTCCAACTCCTCAGTGAATGAAACTTCTGACTCCAGGTACCCAAACATTACTCAATTGTGCAATTTTTGTCAGCTAAATCCTTTTCAGCCTGCACAACAACCCAGCACGTATCCCCTTCTCTGCCTATACAACAACCCAGCACTTATCCCCTTCTCTGCCTGCACAACAACCCAGCACTTATCCCCTTCTCTACCTGCACAGCAACCCAGCACTTATCCACTTCTCTGCCTGTACAACAACCCAGCACTTATCCCCTTCTCTGCCTGCACAACAACCCAGCACTTATCCCCTTCTCTGCCTCCACAACAACCCAGCACTTTTTCCCTTCTCTACCTGCACAGCAACCCAGCACTTATCCACTTCTCTGTCTGCACAACCACACAACACTTATCCCCTTCTCTGCCTGCACAGCCACCCTGCACTTATTCCTTTCTCTGTTAGCACAACTACCCCAGCACTTATCCCCTGCACTGCCTGCACAGCCACTGAGCATGTATCCCCTTATCTGCCTGCTCAACCACCCCAGAATGTATTCCCTTCTCTGCCTGCACAACCACCCCAGCACTTATCCCCTTTTCTGCTGGCACAACCTCCCAGCACTTATCCCCTTCTCTGCCTACATACCCTCCCAGCACTCATCCTCTTTTCTGCCTGCACAATCACCCAACACTTACCCCTTTCTCTTCCTGCACACATACCCTGGCACTTATTCTCTTCTCTGCCTGCAAAACCATCCAGCACTCATCCCCCTCTCTGCCTGCACAACCACCAAGCACTCATCCACTTTTCTGCCTGCACAGCCAACCCAGCACTTACCCCCCCCCCCCCCCCCTCTGCCTTCACAACCACCACTGGGATTACCCATTTCTCTTCCTGCACAAGCACCCTGGCACTTGCCATCTTCCCTGCCTGCACAAACACCCCAGTACTCATCCTCTTCTCTGCCCACAACCCCACCCACCCCAACACTCATCCCCTTTCTCTGCTTGCACAAACACCCCAGCATTTATTACTTTCTCTTCCTGCACAGCCATCTAGCACTTCTGTTTGCATACAGAGTATTTTGGGGAGTTTGGAGTTGTGCAGATTGTTTGTAAACTGTTTACCCACACTAACAGGAAGTCATAATTTTTCTGTTTTATTGCAGCACGCAGTTCTGGCTTTGAGGACCCCTCAGAGACTTTGCTCACCTTTTCTCTGGATTGTAATCCTGAAGATATCATCCAAGAATCTACAAGCAGAGATGCCACTACTCTGAGTCTTCCACCGGTAACCCCTCATTCCTCTAACCCTGAAGAGTCTAATCCTGGGGGGTCTTATACTGAAGGCCAATTGGGGAAGACACTTTCCTGTCCTGAATGTGGGAAATGCTTTGCAACTCAATCCGCTTTTTACACACACATGACAGGTCATGTTAGAGGGAAACCGTATTCATGTCCTGAGTGTGAGAAATGTTTTACCTTCAGATCAGTTCTTGCCAGACATCAAATAACTCACACAGGGGAGAAGCCATATTTGTGTCCAGAATGTGGAAAATCATTTGTCTTCAAATCACTTCTTGCTAGGCATCAGAGAAGTCACACAGGGGAGAGGCCATATTTTTGTCCAGAGTGTGGAAAAGGCTTTAGACACAAAGAACATCTGGCCACCCACCAGAGATTTCACACAGGTGAGAAGCCATATTCATGTCCTGAGTGTGGGAAATGTTTTGGCCACAAATCTCATCTGTCCGTACATCAAAGAACTCACACCGGTGAGAAGCCGTTTTTGTGTCCTGAGTGTGGGAGATACTTCGGACAAAAATCACAACTGGCAGAGCATCAGAGATCTCACACAGGGGAAAAGCAATATTCATGCCCCGAGTGTAGGAAATCTTTCAGGAACAAATCATACCTTGTCATACATCGAAGAAGTCACACCGGTGAGAGACCATATGCATGCCCTGAGTGTGGGAAATGTTATGGAAACAAATCATATCTCGTCATTCATCAAAGAACTCACACTAATGAGAAGCCTTATCCATGCCCTGAGTGCGGGAAAAGCTTTAGACAAAAATCCCAACTTGCCTCACATCAGAGGTTTCACACTGGTGAGAAGCCATACCCTTGTTCTGAGTGTGGGAAATGTTTTGTGCAGAGATCACATCTAGCCAGACATCGAAAGTCTCACATGACTGAACAGCCATATTCATGCACTGAGTGTGGGAAATGCTTTGGATACAAATCTGATCTTGTTGTGCATCAGAGATCTCACACTGGTGAAAAGCCTTACTCGTGTTCTGAATGTGGGAAATGGTTTGGACACAAAATTAGTCTAGAAAACCATAAGCGGACTCACACAGGTGAGAAGCCGTATTCTTGTCCCGAATGTGAGAAATGTTTTGGGCATAAATCCTATCTTTCTCTGCATCAGAGATGTCACACAGGTGAGAAGCCTTACTCATGCTCTGAGTGTGGGAAATGTTTTGCACTCAAATCGCAACTTGTCAGACATCAAAGATATCACACGGGGGAGAGGCCCTATTCTTGTCCCGAGTGTGGGAAATGTTTTGTACAGAAATCTCATCTTGACGTCCATCAGAAATCTCATACAGGTGTGAAATAGTATTTGTGCACTGATTGGGAGAAACATTTTGGAAAGTTTTCAGGACTAACTAAGCAATAGAGTCCAAAGAGAAGTCATAAGCAAATTTC